>NC_058130.1:265685727-265774643 GCF_016433145.1 Gracilinanus agilis | reverse complement strand
AGGATTTCTCCACATAGGAATACAGATAATTAGATCTTACTGAGGCCATTAAAAAGGCAAATTTAAAAATTATGAGTTTTCTTTCTTTCCCCTCTGTTTCTTATTTACCTTTTCATGTTTCTCTTGATTTTTGTGGTTGGATATCAAACTTTCCATTTAGTCCTGGACTTTTCTGTGCAAATACTTGGAAATCTTCAATTTTGTTGAATGTCCATACTTTCCTCTGGAAGTATATAGTCAGTTTAAATGGGTTGTTGCTCCGTGGTTGAAGGCCCAGCTCTCTTGCCTTTCTGAATATCATTTTCCAAGCCTTGCGGTCTATTAGCGTGGAGGCTGCGAGATCCTGTGTGATCCTGATTGGTGCTCCTTGATATTTGAATTGTCTCTTTCTGGCTTCTTGTAAGATTTTTTTTCTTTTATTTGAAAGCTCTTGAATTTGGCTATTATATTCCTGGGTGTTGCCCTTTCTGGGTCTAGTGTAGAGGGTGATCTATGGATCCTTTCAATGTCTATATTGCCCTCTTGTTGTAGAACTTCAGCACAATTTTGCTGAATAATTTCTTTTAGTATGGAGTCCAAGTTTCTATTAATTTCTGCTTTTTCTGGAAGACCAATGTAGTACAGAGAGAGGGGGTCATGATAGTTTTTTCAAACTTTGGCTGAGTTCGGTAATCAGTTAGGTGTTTGGAATCTTGAGGGGAGAAAAGTGAGTTGGTTTGGGAATCTCGTGGAGAGAGGGTTCAGACCAGCTGGCTGCTTCCTTACCTATCTGTAAAATTGAAATTTAGCCTAGTTTTGAAATATTTATTTAAGAATTGTTAGTTTAGAGAAATCATTTATATATTCACTTCCTTTATTATTTCCTACCTTCCTTTCCCTTACCTTATATGTCTATGGAGTTAATAAGGTGAGTAAATTAGAGAGGAGTTCAAATCTGTGAAGTGTTTAACTAAAAATTTGACAGTATTATATTTAAAGAAATTAGTCAGTCATCATTTATTCCCTTTAGATATAAAGAGCACCTTATAAGCTGAATTAGGCAGGTCCTTGATCAGACTCCATCTCTGCCTCCTTTCCCCACCTGAGGTTCCTGTGAACAACTGTTAGGGCTTCCTCTATCCACTTTCCTGACAACTCATCCTTTAAAGATAATAAACCCTTTTGTGTTTTAACAGACCTATTAGTATAATTTGTCAGTTAGTTATTAAGAGAGGGAAGAAGAGGGAAAGAACCAACATACTCTGGGCTTGAAGGGAAGCTGGGGTATCCATCTTGAAGGAAGGTGTAACTTCAAAACAAGTCCCTTCCTGTGAAATTAACTAAAGCCTGTGGTTAATTTCAGTTTAGTCAATTTCCCTCAGTCTGTGTTTAAATCTGAGTCCTGGTCTATAAGCCCTGCTGTCTTTGCCTGTTTAAATTAATTCTCCTTCTCCCTGAAGATCTCATTCCTTTCTGTGTTATACTCCTGACTTCAGCCCTATTATATCCTGAATCTCCTTAGTCCAGCCTACCTGTAACCTAGATTTCCTATCTAACAAATCCCTGATAACCTCCTTTCAAAAGTCCCTTGTACCACACACCTTTCCTCAAATTATCCCCATTACACCAATGATTCTCAAATTGTCTCTTCTAGACCGGTTTTCTTTGTCTGTCACTTTCTCATTGAGATATTTCATGTTTCCTTCTATTTTATCAGTCCTTTGACTTTGTTTTATTTGTTCTTGTTGTCTTGAGACATCATTAGCTTCTAATTTTTCAATTCTAGCCTTTAGGGACTGGTTTTTGGCTATAATCTTTTGGTTTTTGGCTATGATCTTTTGGTTTTCCTTTTCAATCAGGTCATTTCTGGTGTTCAATTTGCTTATCAGTTCATTTGATTTCTGAGCCTCACTTTCCAATTGCAAAATTCTGCCTTTTAAACTGTTATTTTCCTGCCTGATTTCCTTTTGAGCTATTTCCCATTTCTCTAGCCAAATCTTTTCCAACGTTTTCATCATCTCATATTTGAACTCTTCAAGAGCTTGTGACCAATTTTCATTATTTTGGGAGGGTCAGGATGCTTGTTTGTTCTCCTCTTCTGTTTGCTTGGTTGTCTGGATTTTCTCTGTGTAAAAGTTGATGAATGTTAAAGATTTCTTGTTGTTGTTGTTAATCTTTCTCTTTTGGCCTTCCTGATTCTGGGATGCCATTGTTAGCCCAGCCCATTCTCAGGTTTATCCTCACGCTCAGCATCTGTCTGCGCTTTTTAGGCTCCTGAGGACTCAGGTCTGGTTGTTCTCAAGGTCAAGCCCCCTGGTGGACCCCCTTGCTTGATCCTCTGCCAGAGGCTCCTTTACAAGTCTCAGGGCACTGCTTCCACAGTCCTATAGCCATCTGCACTGGTTCCCCACTCAGGGTTTCAGCGCCTTCGCTCACGCCCGCTCCTGTGTCCACCTCCACCCACACCTGTGCTCTGTGTCCACCTCAAAGTCCGTGTGCATTCTTTAGCCTTTTGGATTCCTAAGTCTTGCTGCTCTCAGGAACAGGCCCTGGAGCTGCCACTGACTCAATGGGTGCCCCAAACTTGCTCTATTTCTCTTGAGCTGGCTTTGGTGTTGTAGGTGGTGTGTGTGTGTGGGGGGGGGGAAGGAGTTGCTCAGTCCATGATTTCGTGAGAGCTGTTTCACCCCCTTTATAGCGTGGAAATGCCCCGATTCCACGTACCTTCCACGCTGCGCCCTGTTGTGGGGTCCCTCCGTTCGTCTGGATTTGTTTTTATGTCCCCTTGAGGAGTCCTGTATGTTTATGTTAGGAGAGGTTAAGCGCTGCTTTTTACTCTGCCGCCATCTCAACCAGGAAGCTCTCTTTCGGAAAGCAAAGATTTTAAAACCAAGCAAGAGTTAGAAAAAATTACAAAATGTCAAATAAATAATTTTGATTATATTAAATTAAAAAGCTTTTGTACAAACAAAAACAATGCAGCCAAATTCAGAAGGGAAACAACAGACTGGGGAAAAAACTTTGTAATAAAAAAATTCTGACAGAGGTCTAATTACTCAAATATACAAGGAGCTAAATCAATTGCATAAAAAATCAAGCCATTCCCCAATTGATAAATGGGCAAGGGACATGAATAGGTGATTTTCAGATAAATAAATCACAACTATCAATAAGCACATGAGAAAGTGTTCTAAATCTCTAATAATTAGAGAAATGCAAATCAAAACAACTCTGAGGTATCACCTCACACCTAGCAGATTGGCTAAAATGATAGCAGGGGAGAGTAATGAATGTTGGAAGGGATGTGGCAAAATTAGGACATTAATGCATTGCTGCTGGAGTTGTGAACTGATCCAACCATTCTGGATGGCAATTTGGAACTATGCCCAAAGAGCTCTAAAAGACTGCCTGCCCTTCGATTCAGCCATAGCATTGCCGGGTTTGTACCCCAAAAAGATCATAAATAAACAGACTTGTACAAAAATATTTATAGCTGCCCTTTTTGTGGTGGCAAAAAAACTGGAAAACGAAGGGATGCTCTTCAATTGGGGAATGGCTGAACAAATTGTGGTATATGTTGGTGATGGAACACTATTGTGCTCAAAGGAATAATAAAATGGAGGAAATCCATGTGAATTGGAAAGGCTTCCAGGAATTGATGCAGAGTGAAAGGAGCAGAACAAGGAGAACATTGTATACAGAGGCTGATACACTGTGGCAAAATTGAATGTAATGAATTTCTGTACTAGTAGCAATGCAATGACCCAGGACAATTCTGAGGGATTTATGGAAAAGAACGCTACCTACATTCAGAGGAAGACCTGCAGGAGTGGAAACACAGAAGAAAAACAACTGCTTGAACATGTGAGTTGATGAGGACACGGTTGGGGATGTGACACTAAAAGACCACACCAATTTACATTTATATGTAAATAAGTCTTGATTGATCAGACATGTTAAAACCAGTGGAAATGCGCATCGGATTTGGGGGGGGGGGAGTAAAGGGGAGTGAAGGGGAAAGTAAAAGCAAGAATCACATAACCGTGGACAATTTTTCTAAACAAATAAAATATTTAAAAAAGAAAGAAAGAAAAGTTCAAAATACTTACAAAGTAAATATAAACAAAACAATTTTGAAATAATCTGGGAGTATGGAGAAATCTAACACCTAAGGAGATCAGGGCATGGTAGTAAGTGAACTCAGATTTGAAAGGAAGTAGGTTTTCTAAACAGCAGAGGTGAGGAGATATTCCAAGTATGAAGGACACTATGTACAAAGGCAAGAATATAGCAGATGTAATGTTTCATGCAGAGAACAGCAAGAAAGTCACTTTGGTCTGAACATAGCATACATAAAATGGATAAACAGTCTGGAAAAATAGTTGGAGGCCATATTGTTGGAGGGTTTTAAATGCCAGTATTTTATCTTACTGGCAATAGGGAGACATGACTAAGATATACTCTTTAGGAATATTAAATTGGCAGCTATGTGGAAGATATATAACGATGAAGAATAATAGATAAAAACAGATATTAAAAAATAATAGATGTGAGAAATTGAAAGCAGGTATACCAATTAGGAGGCAGTTGCAGCTTTGAACCCACATCTCTAATTGTATTTAAAACCACTTCAAACCCACATTAAAGACTTTTCCTCAAAATTCTGTCATTTGTCATTCACTCAGTATTTCATATTCAAAATCTTGGTTTAAGATGTAATCTTTGATTTTTCTCTCTCCCCTACCTTCTACATCTTGTTGGTTTAATCCTGTTAACTGCATACCTGCAATATTTCTTCCATTATTCCCTCCTTGGTAGTTCCATTGTCATAACTGATAATTTTCCTGATGTTCTAATCATGCCATTTCTCTGCTTAAATTTTGGTGATCCCAATTACTTAGGAAATATAATTCCTCGTAGATTTTTTTAATCTAAAAGAGACCTTTAAATTATCTATTCTTGCTCCTTTATTTTACAGATAAAGAAAATTATTTTTTCTAGGAGGAGCAAATGTTTTGCTTTTAAGATCATATTATCATTGTATGAGCCCAGTTAGCTGGGTCTCTTCATTCTTTATTCATTGTTTTTTCAATTGGATCCCATTTCATCTAACATTCAAGGCCCTCCATAATCTGATGGGCACATCTACTTTTCAATATGAGCTTTTGAACAGATAGATTTATCAAGCAATGTATGTCAATTGTCTAACAATTGGCTTTAGGCCTCTCGGTTTTGGCACTGGACCCCAAATAAAGGGGAAGACAGACTTTTATAAATTTTTATGCATTTTGTGTAATAAAACAAGTAAACAACAACAATTAATTAAAAGAATTGATTATTCAGAATACAAAAATTGGGTTATCTGATTTCTAACTAGAGGAAACTTTCCAATTTGGGAAGGGAGAATGAATGGGCATAATTAACTCAAATGAAAAAAAGGGGTGTCCCACTTCCCTTAGGTTTCTAAATTCAATCAAAACTTCATGGGAAGGGGGCAGCTGGGTTGCTCAGTGGATTGAGAGCCAGGCCTAGAGACGGGAGGTCCTAGGTTCAAATCTGGCCTCAGACACTTCCCACCTGTGTGACCCTGGGCAAGTCACTTGACCCCCATTGCCTACCCTTACCAGTCTTCCACCTATAAGTCAATACACAGAAGTTAAGGGTTTAAAAAAAAAAGTTAAAAAAAAAACTTCATGGGAAGAATAATTGATTGACCATGAGAGTAAGTTTTCACATAAGACTTGGGTTGTTTAAGATGTACATTTGTGAGAAAATTCCTTTATCTTTCTTCAGATCTGACTGGATTTCTGGCCAAATTATAATTATAACTTAGGGGCCTTAGTTAAGGGTCTCTAAGAAATATGTAGAAGTAGTTCAGCTTCCCACCCATGAAGGACTAGGTTGTAGTAATGCAATCAAATTGTCTGACAGTTCCCACAATTGAATGGTTTTGTCACATGATAGAAATTTGAACAAACCCATAAATTCATAGAAAGGGAATAAACTAGTTCCAGAATTGGATCAGTAACTACCACTTACCGTTCTAGTTCCCTCATCTTGTCCATCTATCCATATGTTCAAAACTCCATTGGAAGTAGCCTAGTTCCACTCATTTAGTCAGCATTTAATAAGTACCTACCATAAGCCTGGCACTGTGCTAAGTACTAGAGATTCAAAGAAAATTAAAAAATATAAAAGGAAAAAAAAACCTGAATCCATACTTTCAAGGAGCTCACAGTCTTAGTAGAGGGTAGAGAGATTATAATAGCATGTCAACAACAATGGACAAACAAGATGTTGTTAAGTCATTTTTAGTAGTGTCCAACAATTCTTGAGCCTATTTGGGATTTTCTTAGCAAAGATGCTAGTATGTTTTTGACAGATGGGAAAACTGAGACAAAGAGGATTAAGTGACTAGTGTAGGATCACACAGCTGGTAAGTATCTGAAATCAGATTTGAACTCAAGAAGATGAATCTTCCTGACTCCAGGTCTGGCACTCCATCCATTTCACCACTTAGTTGTCCTACAAATGAGATGGATACAGGATAAACTGGAAATAAACACAAAGAGAAGGAATTGAGTTTAAGAAAGACAGAGAAAGGCTTCTTGCAGAAACTTGAAAGAAGCCAAGAATCAGAGATTAGGAGGAAGAGAGTTCTAGACATGGAAGATAGCTAATGGAAATTCAAGGAGTTGGGAGATGGAGTGTTGAGCTTAAGGAACATCTGACTGGTTCACAAAGTACATGGAGAAAGTCAGGTGTTAGAAACCTGGAAAGGTAGGAAGGGGTCTGGTTATAAAAAGTTTGGTGGTGGGCACCGGGTCCCCAAGTACACCCCAAATTCCTAGAGACACCACAGGTCAAAAATTATGTGAAGAATTCACCTTGCAGGGCTGGCAGCAGATCATCTACCTCTCAGCTTTGGGTGTATTGAAATTAGCCTTAAGGTAAGGGTCTGAGCATGAGGGGTACTTCCTGTTTATATCTCAAACATCACTATGATCCCAAACATCCCCAGGTTTCTCAAGATGGGTAATATGATCAAGATGCCATAAAGAATGTGTACTTGTACTATGCCCCTGGACCCACCTCTGTGATCAGGATATCATAAATGATTTGTGCTTATGTTTAGGCCCCTATCTGTTTCCAAAGGCACCTATTTTGTTTCCTATTGTCCCTTGATTTCCCCCACTTGTTTCTTCTCATTGCTTATCCCACTCCCCATCCTTCCTTTCCAAGTCACTTAGACCCCATCCCTTTAGGATCTAAAAATCCTGAACTTTTCTCTGTTCAGGGAGGCAGTTGGTCCTGCATGCTGCCTCCCAGCCATTCAACCTAAATAAATCTCTCCATATTTAATGGGTTTCCACTGGAGTCTGTCATTCTTGAAAGGGCACCCTCCTCAGACTGAGGGTTAATCTCTAGCCCCCCACATCAGTTTTAAAAGACAGAGAATTTTATATTTGATCCTATGGGTAATTGGCCATCAAATATTGGGGCAATATGATCAGACCTACATTTCAGCAAAATCAGTTTGACAGCTTGAATTGAGAATGGACTGGAGTGGGGAGAGAGTTGGGCAGGGAGCCCATTAGGTATTATATGTACAACAGCATGATGGTAGTGTCAGAAGAGAGAAGGGGTCATATATAAGAAATGTTATGAAGGCAGAATTGATAGGGTTCAACATGCGATATCAAAGGACAGAATTGAGGTTTCCAACCTGGGTGAATGGGAGAATGGTACCCTTGACAGTAATAGAGGAGTTAGGAAGAGGGAAAGAAGAAAGTTTGGAAAAAAGGTAATATGTTCAATTTTGGACATGTTGAATAAAATATATCTATGGGATCCAGTTCAAGATGTCCAAAAGGCAGTTGGAAGTGCAAGGCTGGAAGTTAAAAGAAAGATTGGGGCTGGAAAATTTGATTGGAGAGTCATCTCTGAAGTAGCTTACTTCAGAGGGGCGAGTCTAGACACCCAGAAGTTCAAAGTAGTGGAATGAATATTTATTTATTAATCTATTGATTAATAATACAGACCTAACTTGCCAGGACAACTTTCCTAGTGAAAGTGTCCCAATTAGATATTTTTTATAGGGTTACATATGAGCAAGAGGTATAAAGGTAAAATGAGCTCATACAATGCTGAGAAGGATATATAGCTTTAAAGTTTACAATGAGTGAAATGTAGCCTTAATGACCAGGGCAGAATGACCAGGACAAGCAAACCTTACTGTACAGAAGTCAGATGTACAATTAGTTAGGGAGGACAGCACATTCCTTTGTATATGTTATCCTATACCTGATTTATCCCTTCCTCGAGGGGCCATCCTTTGGTTGTGCTGAACATCTGTTGTTACTAACTGAGAAAGCACATTCCTATTGCCTGCTTTCTATAGAGAAAATTATGCTTTATTGATTACTATCTTTACCAATGGATCAGGGGCTTTGTTTTACTCTACTTCAATCTGCATAGAGATAATTATTGAAACCATGGGAGCTGATGAGATCACCAAATTAAATAGTACAGAGGGAAAAAAATGAATCAGAACAGTCATATAGCATGGTAATAGTAAAGGAAACTGACAAGAAGCAGTCTCAAGGAAGAGATCCAAGAGAGATCAGGCTCAAGGAAAACCTAGAAAATATGGAGAAGAGGGTGACTGAGGCTACACAGAGAGGTCAAGGATCAAGACTGAGAAAAGAACATCAAATATGGTAGTATTAAGAAGAGATGGTTGATAACTTTGGCAAGAACAATTCCAGCCAAATAATGAGGTTTGAGACTAGGCTGTAGAGATCAATCGAGAGGAAAAGAAGTGGAGGCACCAGTTACAGAGGAGAGATACAGAATAATAGCCAGCAGAAATCAAGTATAGAGTTTTCTTTGAAAAGAAGGGAGAAAGAGAAACTTTTGTAGTCAGTAGAGAAGCAGTCAATGGACAAGTAGCAACTGAAGATTAATGAGAGAAGAGAGATTGTTGAGAGCCATTGGATGTAGAGAGCCATTGGAGAAATAGGATCAAATTTAGGGCCTGTTATCTGGATTCCCTAAGTGACCAATCCAGGCTGAGGCAGTCTTTGTGTTTGGTTCTGGTCACCTGAGCCCTGAAAAGCTCTGGTACCAGCAGGTAGGTTAATCCAAAAACTACTTGATCCCTCCAAAAGGCTATTAGGAGTCATTTAGAGAAACAGAGTCTGTAATAGATATTTTATCTGGATCCCATTACAAAATCATCGGCAAGTAAAACTGTGTGTATGATTTTTCTGCACTGCATGTCAGGACGCAGACAGAATGGTCCATCTAAGGTAAAAATTTGAGGCTCCTCTTTTGACTCAATTTTAGATCCCCACCTTTCTTAATATTCTTATTGGAAAGCTTTGAGTCTTTAGCAGACCAGCATCTACTGAGTTAATGATTCCTCTCCTTGATAATTAAGAAGCCTGAACCCTAACAAACATTACTTAGATAAGACTGCATACTTAGACAAAACTGGAGCCTTTAGTCTTGACTTTATTTGACCAGGTACAAACCTATAATCCAGAGCATCTCCATAAAATATTTCCACTCCCAGAATTATCCCCTACTAATTGATGGTTGGAATTTGGCCATTGTCTTTGTACTTATACCTTTACTCTTTTGACTTTAATGGGTTGTATATGATTTGTTACCCCTTCACAACTATGACTCTTTCTTTGTGTTCTTTGTTTGAAATCAGTATATAATAAATCCAAAGCCCACAGAGTTCAGATCAGCATGGGCTAACCACTAGTCTGTTTGTTCTCATTTCCTTTTTCCTGTCTTAACAATCCTATGCCACCATATGCCACTCAGGACCCCAAAACCATATAGAGCTGGCTCCGTATATGAAACGTCCTGGAAAAGACAGCTACTGGTACAAGAGAGTGGCTTGGCCACCTCCAGCTTTTGCCCACCTTTTCTTATGCCTAGAATGCTGTCCCTACCACACTGCCAAGTGAAACCTTCTGACCCACTAGCAACTCTGCTACCTAGCTGCCCCCTTCATGTTTCCTTTTTTTAAGCCTTGCTGTTATGGGGTACAATGGTGAACCCCTGTGTTCAGGAAGGATACTTTTTTCAAGAATGTAAGACTCCAAACTTAGCTTAAAAGGAGAAGGAGAAATTTATTTATTTGGAAAGTAATGTTGAGAATGGCCAGGAGAACAGCAAGGTGGGATAGCATGGTAGAACATCTAGATGGGGAACTGTTCCTTGGTGGGAGACAGCATGGATGGAAAAGCTGTCTCCCGTTACAGTGTGAGTGGAACAACCCTAGGGGATGCTCCCTGGATGCTTCAGTTCAGGGGTTTTTATACTCTTTACAACAGTATGTGACTCTAGTGTGGTAATCACTTGGGCATTCCGTGGGGGTTTTGGTCTGCCTGAAGCCATAGGGGGTGGCCCTCATAGTTCAGAGGACAGATGGATGTCTGAGATACAATTTGATGATATCAAGGAGGTATATCTCAATGTCCATCTAAAGAACGATCCAAGGAGGATAATCCTCTTGGGGTCTTATAAGAGTTACCAGATGTTTGGGGTTAGGAGTCACAAGAATGTAAGGGAGCAAAGGAATTTTCCCCCTTATAGTTTTCATGAGACACTTCTATAGTTTTGGGGGTACAATGCCCATGCCATTACTTTTTGTTTTAGAATCTGTGAACTTTGAAATAACACAGAACTACTAAAATAGTCAGCAAAAGCCAAATCTTTAATCAGGAAAGAGATAGTGTTCAATATTTGACACAGACCACACAGAGTCCAGTGCTTCAAAACCACACAATACCAAGGGCTCTGGGACTCTAGGAACAGTATCTCTGTGAGAATCACCACCCAAGATGATTTTCCAGAGACCAGCAGAACTAGGGGGTCCTAGTTAGTCTCCCCTGGAGAACTTGATACAGCAAACCTGCATAGTCAGGCTACAAAGAGGTTGCAGACAACAGCTGGGGTATCAGGGAGTGGTCAAGGACAATGAATACAAAAGGAAAGGGTCAAACCAAGGGCTGGGATTCCGGAGAGAGGACTTTAATACAAGGGCAGAAGCTACTAAGACAAATAAGAGTTTTCAACATTTCACTATACCTACCAGTCCCACCCAAACTGTGGTCACCAAACATTTCAAGGTCTATGTTCCGTACAAAACAGGTGTGCCTGGTACTTCCTTCAGGGTGTGTTCTCAAGAGGCAGGGGTAAACTTGAAACCTGCAGAATACTCAGTTGTCAAATCAATACTGTGTATTGGTTCCAAAGTAGGAGAGCAGTAAGGGCTAGGCAGTGAGGGCTAAGTGACCCGCCCAGGATCACACAGAGAGGATCTGAGGTCACATTTGAACCCAGGATCTCCTATTCCTTACTCTGGCCCTTCAATCCAGCCACCTAGTTATGCCCTTCCTACTTCATGTTTCTTAAAGAGAAATTGGAAAACCCAATTTTGCTTGTGCAAAGTGCATCTGGCATAAACTGGTTCTTATTTACTGAGTACAACAGAGCTCATAATCTGCACCATAATTTCATTTTCCTAACTGTTTTGAGATGTAAAAAATTTGTTGGGTGGGGGATTCCTTGAAGCTCCCAGGAATAAAGAAATAGGTGTATATACAATTAAAATGTATAATAAAACACAAGTTCACTGGGATCCTTTTCTATAAAGCTGTTTAATTCTAATTGTAGTTTTACCAAATAATCTTTGGCTAATTTAAAGGAATGAGTGCAGAGGCTGAGAAATTGATCTGAGCTTCTGATTGGAAACTCTGATACCAAAGTAATTCAATCTATTAAAAGACAAATCCTCTCAAACTCCACAGTAACTTTCCTGGGGACCTCGATCTATATCTTACAAATCTCATGCCTCAGAAAATCTCAGGATTTGGAATGAAAAAATCTGGGTTTGAATCACTGTATTGTCATTTACTATTGACACTGACCTGGAGCCTCAGTTTCTTTCCATATAAAATGCAGGGTCTGGAAGATGCCTTCCAGTTCTAGGATTCTCTAAAGCATACTCTGAATAAGTGACTATACCAGGAGCTTCTTCAGGTCACCTCGGCCAAGTCACTTATCTCAGTAGTGCCAGGTGACTAGGCTATTCCTTCCTCCCTCTCACTCACTTCTCAACTCCAACCCCGAGCCAAGTAGAGGCATTAAAGAGAAGCCCTGACCCCTTTCACCTTTCCACAAGCAAAATACAAAAAAATCAGCCTCGGAGATGGCCCAACTCTTCCTTTTCCCTCCCCGAACCCTATAGCTTCTCTACCCTTAAGGAAATAGGAAAACCGCAAAACCCTACTGGTTGAGACCGCACAAAAGAGTCAGCGACCCCCCACAGAGCCAATGGCCACGTAAGGATGTAGGACCCGCAGGCTCGGCCCGGGACTTCGCTATAAAACAGGAACAGTCGGATCATGGGTCCAGTATTCTGACAACGCGAACCCTAAGTTCCCTTGGAGGTCCCGCTTTTCTCAGGTTGCTGCTGAGACACTCAGGTAAGGACTGGGCGAGCTGTGGTTCCCGGTTCCAGGGCAGAAGGGGAGAATTTGGGGGCTCCGAAAGAGGCAAACTCCTTTGGCTCTTTGGTGGCACCCCTGGCACGGCACGGGAGACAGGAAAAGAGAACAACTGAGCTTAGACTTGAGAAGAGTTTGTTGTTGTTGTTAATGATGCTGCTGTTGCTGACTGAGCAACCTTCTGCAGACTGGCAGATGCGTCCCGGGGTAGAGCCTGGCTCTTTGGAGCGCAGAAGTCCAGGTGTGTGTGTGTGTGTGTGTGTGTGTGTGTGTGTGTGTGTGTGTGTTGAGTTCAGCTGGAATGGGGGATGGGGTGATGAAGTTTAGGACGATATCCTCCCTGAAACCGGACAAATAATTAGCATCTACACTTTCCAGGAAAGTTGTTACAAGACTCAAGAGTGAACATCTGTAAAACGCTCCGCAAATCTTAAAAACGCTAAAACAATGTTTGCCTTCGTTTTTAATTCCATTATTAATGGTTAAAAAAGCTCTTGGACCCCGGGGTGTGTTTTTGGCCAGCACTTACTTAATGGGAGAGGAGACGGCCAGGGGGAGGGGGAGATGGAGGAGGGTTGTCTGTTTGGTTGAATTTTGGGATGAGGAATGGTCTCCCCAGGAGGAAACTGAATTTCTCGGATTGATTCATGGGGCATCAGCTAACATCCCTGGGCTAGGGTTTGGGAATGGGGGACCCGTGTTTGTGTACCTGGTTCTGTCGGTTGCTCCAGAAAGGAGAAAGAACTCCTTCCTGGGCCTGCTGGAAAGGCTCCTGAGGATGCAGAGCAAAGCGCACCCCTACACATCCCCCAGCCACGCCCAGAGGATGGGGCCTGAGAGGAGTGGCTCTAGGCCGAGTCCCTTCTGCTTGGCTGGCATTGTTGGGGGTCCTGGCTCACATGGGCGCCTCCACGTGGCCTCCTTTCCCATCTTGCAGAGGTGGAGCATGCTAGGAGAGAAGGAGGGAAGAATTTTTTTTTGGATGCTGGAGGTTCAGATACCCAGAATTTGGGAGCTTTTAGCAAACTGGGCGGCCTCCTACCAGTGCCAGCCGCTTCCTTGTCCATTTCTGTAAATAGACAGATTTTGGCTTCCTGGGTCTTTCTATAGATCTAAGGCTAATAGGAGCTGAGAGTCTGTAGGTGCGTATTCCCTCTCCCATTCCCTCCAACAGCACCCTTTATCCTCTATGGGATCATAGATTTAGAGCTAGAAGGGACCCTAGGGAAACTGCCCTGAGGTGAAGTGATAAGCCCATAAGGTAGTAAATCCCAGAAGTTATGATGGAATCCAGGCATCTTGTCACCAAATCCAACACTTTCTCTACTCTGCAGGTTATTATGTGGCACTTGGCCTTGCTTTCTGAATCGTTTTGAGTTATAGAAAAAGAGGCTTAGAGGTGAAAAAATTCATTTATTCAGTGAACATTTATTTGGCACCTACTATGTGCTAGGCACTGTGCTAAGCACTGGGACTATAAAGAGGCTAAAGACAGTCCTTGCACTTAGTAAAAGAGTCATCTTGCCTACTTTTGCTAGAAAACATCCACAATTACTGAGAAAAAATTTTAACACTCTTGTCCTATATAGAAGTGCTCAAAAATATATACCTATATATTGGACAAGAGTAGTCAGATTTTTAATCAATATTAAATACATTTAGTTGCATCGATTATGCATGTACTACTGTGCTAATAATTTTATTCAGTAAATGGAGCAGCTAAGTGGCTCAGTGGATTGAAAGCCAGGTCTAGAGACTGGAGGTCCTAGGTTTAAATTTACTATTCTTCTTCCTTGGAACGAATACACAGTATTGATTCTAAGGCAAGGTAAGGATTTAAAAAAATAAAATATCAGATAAAAATGAAATGAGATTCTAGGGGCAATAGAGCCTCTGAAATATTCCTGGAAAGAGTAAGTGCAAAATAGTCAGATGTGACCTTTTAAATCATTTTGGTTGCTGTGTGAGGATAGGATGGAGTGGAGGAAGTCTTGAGGCAAAGGAGAGACAAATGAGAAAGCTATTGCAAGAAGTAGGTATAATATATACACAATAGATAAGAGCTCCAGGCATAGAGTCTACAGATCTAGGTTCAAATGAGGCCTCAGATGCTGTATGACCCTTGGCTCATCATTTAACCCTTATTGCCTCTCCCTTGCCACTCTTCTGTCTTAGAATTGATATTAAGACTGAAGGCAAGGGTTTAAATTCAAGGAAAAAAAAGGTTACAAAAGTCAAGTGGTGAGATGATAAGGTGTTGTGAAGACCAATGAGAGATGCTTTGGCAACTGATTGATATATGGGTTGAGGGGGAGCTAAAAATTGAGAACATGGGATGACTGAAGGATGATGGTGCCCTTGACAATAAAAGCTGTGTGGAAAAAAAAGAATTATTTTGTTCCTCTCAGGGTGAGATTTCATTAGAGAAGGAAAACCTGTTTAGGAGTTCAGAATAACATCTCAAGGACATTTTGTTATTGCCATAGGCCCAGTGTGTTGAGAGATCTCTTCTCTCCAGGACAGCAAACCATGAGGCTATTCTACCTCCTTCTCTCCTCTGACCTTTAGAAGTCAGAAGAATCCCTCCAGAAGACATAGCTACCTCTTCCTAACTTCCCCCTCACCTGGTGGAACTCATGATAGCACTCATGCTATGTAACTTTGGTTTCTGATTCGCTAGTCTTTCACACCTAGATTGTAAGTTCTTCCTCAGACCATGGGTATCAAACAGCAGAATGGGGGTTTGTGTTAGGAATCTATAAAATGCTTATATCTGCACCCACGTGTTGAGCATCAGCCATTAGGGTGTGACCCCTTCTCATGAGAAAGGTTTAACCTCGCTTCTGTTCACTGCACACACAAGCACATATATGTTATATGAATATTTCATGAAATAAATTTTGTTATTCTCCTGGGAAGATTGTGCATTTCCCAGAGAACCAAAGAGCTTGAACTTTTTGATTTGTTTGATTTTAATCATAGATATTTTATTTCTGTTCTGCCATTTTTTTCTCTTTTAAGGTTGGGAACATGAATTTCTACCTGTGTTTAGCTTCTCTATGCTTGGGATTAGTGGTTGCGGCTCCTCAATTTGACCGGGCTTTAGATTCTCAGTGGGACCAATGGAAGGCACAATATGAGAAGACCTATGAAGTGGTAATCTTTTAACTATTTTTTACCCTGGCAGTGTGTGCATACATCTCCCAGGTGGTCTAATGAAATGACCTTTCCCCAGAAGCCAATGATTCACTCTGCAAGAGCTCAGTGTGCTCAAGATTGCTGCTTTTCCCACATAAGGTTGGGGAAGGAATGTCTTATATCATCACAGCTTGGAACCCCTTCTCAGAAATGAATTTTCTGGGATATGAGACAATATTTAAATGTAGTCAACATCCCAACTGTGCTAACCTACTTATTGAAAGTGGATTTGGTCTGAAGAAAGTTTAACTTGTATGCATGATACAAAAGCTTATTGATGACTTCAAATCTGGCCTCAGATACTTCCTAACTATGTGACCTTGGGCAAGTCACTTAACCCCCATTGCCTAGCCCTTACTGCCCTTTTGCCTTAGAAACAATATATAGTCTTCATTCTAAGACAGAAAATAAAAGATTTTTTTTAAAGCCTTGTTGAACCTTACTTTTTTTTGTACTTTCTTTCAGAATGAAGATAATTGGAGGAGAGCAACCTGGGAGAAGAATTTGAAAATGATTGAAGCACACAATCTGGAGTACAGCACTGGCAAACAGAGTTTCCAGATGCGAATGAACAAGTTTGGTGACATGGTGGGTGTATCTGCTAATTCTGAGAAGTGGATTCTTTTTTGCTCCCAATACACTTAATATAAGACACCTTTCTTTTCATTTTAGACCACTGAAGAATTCAAACAATTGTTGAATGGCTATAACTTCAATGCATCACAGAGGAGGACCAAAGGATCTCGCCTTCGTGAACCTCTCATTGCACAGATCCCTGAATCTGTAGATTGGAGAGAGAAAGGCTATGTAACTCCTGTTAAGGATCAGGTATTAAACTTGTTCAAGTTTTGTCCATAGGTAACTCTGATAAAGATCAGTGAGGATTTTGATAAAACATTTAAATAATGGGACTTCAGATAAGCTCTGTGATTGAGTTCTCTTTCATTGTTTTGAGACTGTTCAGATCTGTCTTAAAAAGCTTTCTAGATTTTTCATATGAACTAACTCACCTTCATTTTGACTTTCAGGGTCAATGTGGTTCTTGTTGGGCATTTAGTGCCACTGGCGCCATTGAAGGTCAGTGGTTCCGTAAAACTGGCAAACTTATTTCACTTAGTGAACAGAACTTGGTTGACTGCTCTTCTTCTGAAGGCAATGATGGCTGTTGTGGTGGTTTTGTGAACAGTGCCTTCCAATATGTGAAGGAAAATGGCGGCATTGATACAGAGGAGTGCTATCCTTATGATGAAGAGGTAAACATCCTCATCATTTTCATTTAGGCTATATTTGAATGGAAAGACTCATTTTGGGGAAATAGGAGTTGGGGAGACCTGTAAAAAAGAATGTGAAGAAAAATGGAGGCTTTGATACAAGAGGAATCATCTCTATTGGAAGGGAAAACATAGTTATTAGATACCCCATCATTTTGGTTTAGCTATGTTAGAATAGAGAGACTCATTTCAAGGGAAGGAGAACTGAGGAGGCTTATAGAGACAGCAGATTTAAATACTCGCCTCCCTAATCAAACCTCAGAATCTATAGCTGAATCCAAAATATATCAGCAATTAAAATTAGTGCCTTTCACTATGTATCTGGCTAGAAATATTAAAATATTTTAAAATATTATATATTAAATTGAAATTAAATTAAAAATTTTATTTAATATTTAAAGTTTAAAAAATTTTTAAATAATATTATAAGCAGTTATGAGTAGCCCAGGTGGACCAGTAGATAGACCATTAGACTCATCTTCTTCAGTTTAAATCTGGCCTCAGTCCCTACTAACCTTGTTTGACCGTAGGCAAGGTATATAAATACTTGCGTTAGTTTCTTCATCTGAAAAATGTGCTGGAGAAGGTCAGTATATTACCAAGACAACTCCCAAAAGAGTCAGACACAGGACTGAGATGATCAATCAACAAAAACAAACATTTATATATAAAGCACATGAAGAAAATTTGCATACTGGATTATCTCAGGTTAAGAGTCAGAGAGCATTTTATATATTATCTAGTCAGACATCTTCATTTTACAGGTGGGAAAATTGAGGTCTTGAAATCATTAGAGTATGGCCTCAGACACTTCTAGCTGTGTGACCCTGTTCAAGTCACTTAACCCCCATTGTCTGCCCTTTATCACTCTTCAACCACCCACATCTAGCTATTTTCTTGAGCTGTTAATACATTTCCTGGGAAAACATTGCCCATTGATTTATTAATTTTGTGACCATCAATTTTAAGTTCATTAAATTTAAAACACTTCAATAAAAGCTACTAAATTTAAATTTAAAATTTAAGACCATTTCTCTATTTCATTTAAAAAGGTTAAAATATGCAAATACCAGCCAGAATGCTCTGGTGCTAATATCACTGGATTTGTAGACATTCCATCTGGGCAAGAAAGAGCACTCATGGAGGCTGTAGCAACTGAGGGTCCCATTTCAGTTAATATTGATTCAGAAAAAAAATCCTTCCGGTTCTATCACTCTGGTAAGCATTTGTTCTTTGTTATTTCTATAATAATACACTTAACCAAATTACTGCCATTCCTTAGTATTTCTCAAGCTAACATTTCACTTCAATATCTTAGGTGTTTATTTTGAACCACAATGCAGCAGTTCTTTCCTGACTCATGCTGTGCTGGTTGTGGGCTATGGTTCAGAAGGAATAGATGGAAAGAAATACTGGATTGTCAAGAACAGGTAAATTAACTCCTAAAAATACTTTTTTTTACCTGAAACATCATTAATCTGCTTGTTGCCAGATTTTTGGTTATTTAATTATGAAGGAAGAGGGACGAGGAGGAAAAATAGTGGTCCCCTTTTTCATTGTCTAAAATTCCTGGCAGCTAGGTGGCCCAGTGGATAGGGATAGAGCACTTGCCTTTGAATTTGGAAGACTCGTCTTCATGAGTTCAAATGCAGCCTCAGACATGGAACTTACTTAGTCATATGTCCCTGGTCAAGACACCTTTACCCCATTTTGCCTCCCTTCCTCATCTAGGAAGGAAATGGTAAACCATTCCAGTGTCTTTGCCAAGAAAATCCAGTATTAGAATCACACAAAATCAGACATGACTGAAGAACAAAGTTTTGTGAAATGGGTAAAGGATGGATGTTTACAGTTGGAAACGCTGCCTTATTTATTTTTTAGCATCCAGAGTATTCTCCAATGGTTCTTCATTGGTTCCATTAATCACTGATGACTAGACAGTGCAAAAGATTTCTGGTTGGTAATGATCAGCTTCTTGGACTGTTCTAATACTGCTAATTGTCAGAACTTAGAAAAATCTTAAAAGCACTCGTAGAGTGTGAGCAGCTGTCACTGATGCCACCAGCAGGCATTTTCATTGCTTTCTGGAAAGTCCAGCTCACTTCCAGTTTCAGTCACATTGCGTGTCAGAATGCTTGCTTTGTTTCCAAAAAGTAAAAATTTTCTTTTGGATGGTCCTCTCTCTGATACTTGAAATGTATTTTCTCTGCAGCTGGAGTGAAGTGTGGGGTGACCACGGGTACATTCTGATGGCCAAGGACGAGAATAACCACTGTGGAATAGCGACAGCAGCCAGCTACCCTGAAGTGTGATTTGATTGCAGGAGATCCACTTCGGAAAGATTTAAAAACAGGATCCAACCTGTATTGTTTGGAATAAAACACTTGGATGTAGCCCAGGATCCAAATTACAATTTGAGTTCCTTGTGACATTTTTACATTTCTGAAATGTAAACACTATTTTGTTATAAATTGCTTATAATATTTGCTTAATTCAAAGACTTATAAATTTTCATTTTAAAATTGTATGTATAAGCCTTTACCTTTTAAAATGAACCTCAATACATTGTATATGCACTTTGGGAGAGCTGACTGAGAAGAGAATTGGGTTTCTAATTTTTTTGCCATAGAGTGGGGAATCAATCAGTGGCTACAAATAGTTTCTGGGATTGAATCTAACGTATTGTACTCTACCTCGTTACAACGTTAAAGACATATCAATGACTCCAACTGGCTTGGACATTACTTCAGTACCTTGAAAAGCAAAACATAGGAAGTTACACGTCCACTTTACAGGAGCCATTAGTAATTGATGTATAAGCTTGTTACCTGTTAATTATGTGACTATAAAAATATGTATAGGCCTACTCAAGTTACATGGAGCAAGGACAATCCCATATTTCTAAGTTCTAAAGGGTTTTTCAAAACATCCTAGACATAATATTACAATGAGAGCTCCTATAGTCTAAAGGTTACTGTTAAGAGTGATTATTACCTCTGCATCTTTTTCCATCACAAGCTTAAGGTTTTTGAATAAAATGGTATAAATTTTATTTTAGCATTGGAACAAATTTTATTTATCCAGTTTAATCTAGTCCTAATAATAGCTTACTTATGTCACTCTTTTAAAAGTGTTCAAATGTCTTCATGTATGATCAATCAATAAACATTTATTAATCACAATGTGACAGGAACTGTGTTTAAAGTGCTGGGGATGCAAATATGAAAAAAAAAGGCAGTCACTGCATTCAAGGAACTTACAATCTAATTGGGGACTGCAACACAAAAATAATCTGATAAGGGCTTGGGAGAGGCTGCAGAGAAATGTAGAAAAGTCAGAAACTAGTCCTTACTCAGATACTTCCTACTTGTATGGCCCTGGGCAAGCCACTTAATTCCCTTTGCCTAACTCTTACTATTCTTTTGCCTTATAACCAATACACAGTATTGAATCTAAGACAGAAGGTAAGGGTTTTTTTTAAAAAATAAATAAATAAAAATTTGTATTTTGTAAGAAATAGATCTTAGAAATCCTAAAACATCAGACTAGAAGAAGGAAAATATGAATTCCTCTCCCCATGTGCATTCTATAAACACTAGGTGCCCATGTATACAGACTATTTGCTTAAGCACTAGGGGAGATAAAAGGTTTAAAAATTAAGAGGCCCCTGATCTCATGGAGTGTTGTGGGAATGAGAAGTAAAAGCAGCTCAACACACAGAATCACATGCAAAGGGCATTAGTAAGTTGTAAGACAAAATGCTACATGAGACGTAAGGAGGCATTCTTGCAAGATGTGGTATTTTAATTTATATTTAACAGATAACTGTGAATTCAACTGTTGTAGAAGAGACAAAAAGAGTGTGCCTGACCCATAGAGGCAAAAGGGAAAAGAGTAATTGTGTTTGATAGAGAGACCTTTTGGCTGAATCTGGAAGACAGAGATAAAGCTGGAATCAAGGTGGCTTTGTAGGAAATCATAAATGTCAAGAAAGGGAATTTGGAAAGCAGGAGAGTGGCATGACCATATCTCTGTGTAAGATTATTTTGGCAACAATACGAAAGACAGATTATGGGGGTGGTGAAGTGGATTGAGAGCTAGAACTAGAAATGGAAGATCCTGGGTGTAAATATAGTCTCAAACACTTCCTAGCTGTGTGACCCTGGGCAAGTCACTTAACCCCCAATGCCTAGCCCTTACCACTCCTCTGACATGGAACCAAAACATAGTATTTATTCTAGGACAGAAGGTAAGGGTTTTTAAAACAAAATTGGAGGGAGTAGATGGAGGAAGATTGTTCCATTCCTAATGCATTGTCACTTATTTTTTTCATTGTGGTTATGAAACTCTACAAGTTCTCTTTTCCATGGATGATTGAACAATGAATGCTAAGCATTTTGAATTGGGTATAACAGAAAATACTATCCTACAAACAGGACTAGTTTTGGTTGGGTGGAAACTTAGTGTTATTTTTTGGAGAGCCACACTTTCTCACCCACATTTCCTCTTGCATTGCAAATAAACTTATCATTATTTCTGTCTGTGAACAAATGAGTGAAATATACTCACTCATTTCTACCTGAAAACTCTTAACAGATATTCAGGAAACTGCTATTCATTTACAAAATTTTATTAGATATATAAAAAGATAGATGATTGGGTTCTGTTTAAAGTTGTTATTGAAAACTACAGTACTCACTTTTTAAAAAAAACACTTTTCTTTGCAAAAAAAATTGTTGGATAAAAATAATTATCATAGAAAGCATTATAAAATAAGTGGTGCTCTTGGCAGCTGCAGAGAATATATATTCCCTCTCCCTGATGGTTTTGGGAGTTGAAGCTGAGTGGCTAAGGAAATCCTTAAATGTCATACTTAAATTGTGATGGTGAAATACTCAGGACCCCTCAGATGAATTGGGATGAAGCTGCTACACCCAAATCCAATGTAACAGTGTCCCAGGAATAAGTAGATTAATGAATAAACTGTAATTTGTATTTCACAGTTCCTCTATCCACTTATCCTGGCCTGTAGTATGGATAAACTCTATATCTGACTGTGCCTTAATTTATAGATTGAATAATCCCTCTTCTAACAGATCCCTAAAGATATGTTGATAATCCTTAAGGTAAAGATGACATCCACCTAAGTTAGTTTCAGGATTTAATGATAACAAACTTAGGGAAAGGGAAGCAGGGAAGTGAAGGTAACAAGTGCTCCAGGAAAACTTGGCTAAAGCTACAGATGATCAGGTGAATATTAGCTTGAAGGTAATCAGGGTTTGAGAATAGTAGTTGCAGAGGTTTATCTTTCTCCTTTGCAACCTAGCCAGGCCAGGCTGCTCAACCTGAACCAGGCTATTTGACAGTATTGATGGTGCTTCTTCTTAGATGATTAATTATTAGGGTTTATGGTACAGATTCACACAGGATTGGATCTAAGGTGTTGATCAGTAATGGCTGCTGGTAACCTAAATTGATTTGGCCCACCCAACCACAACCTCCCACCAAAATCCCTTCTCCAGAATGAGACCCTGTCTTCAGTCTCACAGCTCCTTATATACCCTCTCCAGGAACTGTTTTTTCATTCCTGGCTCGTGCCAATCTTCGGTTCATTCCAAATACTAAACCACTACATGTCAATTATTTTGCCATCCATTTTGTATAGTAGAAATGATATTACGAAAGTATACCTTCAACACCTCCCTAGACTCCTTTGTAAGAGTGAGAGGTCCAGTGTATGAAGTATTACATAGTGTAAAGATTAAAATTAATATATAATTACTATTATATTTTATAAATTTTATTAATAATAACTCAAGTAAAAAAGCTAGCTAATCCAGCCTAATCACAAGAGAAGAGAGAGCAAGAGGCGGAGTTTCAGAACTTATAAACAGTAACATAAAGATGCTTGTAAATGAAAGGAAAAGGATGCTGGGAAATACTGAAGGAATTTTGAGGGATGAAGTCCAGGGTAGAACATTCTAACAACACATTAGTCTGTCAGATTTTTTGAGTATTCTAATTAATTCTGCTGATATTTCTTCTCTTTTTCCTCTAAAAAAATTCTCTGATACAAAGAATGACTCCTTGGGAAGAGACAAGGGAGAAATTCAACTGGGTTGAAGCAAAAGATCATTTTGAAAACCTTTTAAATAAAAGAAAGTATATCTCCTATGTGTAGACAACAATTAGTCACACAAAGAATGTTCTTTAGGTTTGTCCTCCAATGACACACCTGTGTGAAAAAATCATCTCTACTCTGCCCTCCTGGAAGAAATTCAATGGGCCCAACCAGTTGATGTTTCTTCAACAGTTTGTATTTGATGTGCAGGACCAATTGAACCCACTTGCAAATGAGGAGGATCTAAGGCATAGCGTTCAGCAGCTGCACAACACAGGAGAAGTAAGTAGTCCACAATGGGAACTAAAGAAAGTTAAGAAGCCTCTCTCTTCTGTGATATGTTTGTTTGCTTTTCTTGAAAAGTCAGTATTTGCAGGTTTGGAAAGGGCCTAATCTGTTCACATTTTTTTTAAAGCTCCTGGATATAGAGGGCAGCTAGGTGGCAGAGTGGATAAAGTACCAGGCCTAGAGTTGGGGAAGACTTGGCTTCAGATCTGATTTCAGATTTTCTACCTGGGTGATCCTGGGCAAGTCACATAGCAAGACAGAAAATATAATTATAAAAATAAATTTAAAGACTTTTGGATATAGAGTGATGACCATTTGTAGCAGAGAGAGAGTAAAGAGAGAGATAGAAAGACTAAAAACATATATTGTATATGTTTACATGTAATGTATAAATAATTGATGCTTGATGGTAGACTTATTATTTAATATTCAAGTAACAAATATTATTTTTATTATAGTTATATTTACATGTTTAGTGACTATAGAATATTTAAAAATATTTTTGACAAATAATGAAATTTGTATATAAAAATGTAAATTCTGAGAGTTGTACACAGTTTTAATTATGAACAAATATATACAAAAATAAATTTAAAAATTCTAATTCAGAATATAGTTCAGCTGGCTTGGCATCTGCCTTTCATACTTAAGATTGCACTGGGCAAATACTCATCACAGAGGAAGATGAGGAAATCAGTTCAATGACAGAGACTTCATTCAAGTCTGCCTTTGTGCATGTCAGGAAGATGCCACGTCCTCCCTGTAGACTAGAACTTCTTAATCTTTTTTGTATCACAAACTCGTTTTGTAGTCTGCTAAAATCTGTGGACCTCATCTCAGAATAACGTTTTCAAATACATAAAATGAAATGTAGAAGATTACAAAGGAACTGATTATTTGAAATACAATTGTGGAAAAAATGACTTTTTAATTAATGGAAAACAGGTTAAGAAGTCCTAACTGAGGGCAGCTTAATAGGCACAGTGGGAAGAGTGCCAGACCTGAAGTCAGGAAGACCTGGATTCAAATCTGGCCTCAGACAGTCCCCATCAGTTTGACTGTGGGCAAGTCACTTAATCCCAACTGCCTAGCCCATTGATGGCAAACCTATGGCACAAATGCCAAAGATGGCATGAAGAGACCTCTTTGTGGGCACATGTACCATTGCCTATCAGAGTTAGTTACTAGAAAGGCAGAGGGACTTGGGCAGAACTGCTTCTCTCTCCTTTTCCACACACACCTCTTATCACCTGTCCCTCTGACAAGCAGCCCAATGGGAGCACTTGAGCCACTCTCCTCCCTTTCTCTTCCCCCTGTCTGGGGTAAGGAGCAGAGGCCTGCACTAGGTGTCTGGGGATGGGGTAAGGCATGGCACACGGACTCTAAAAGTTTCACTATCACTTGCCTAGTCTTGTCCTTTTATCTTAGAGTTGTGACTAAGACGGAAAGTAAGAGTTTTTTAAAAGAAGTCTGACTCAAGGATGTATTTTCCCTCTATATTCATGAAAGAAAAAATTTCTACATTTGTGCTAACCCAATCCATTCTCTGGCCAAGTATTTCTGGGCTTAGAGGCAGATAGCTACTGACATGAGCACTAATGCCACATTGGCATCCCCTAACAAACATCTTGTGAATTGAAATTATGTCATATCACAGCCCTGTATTATGACCAAGTAGACACAGTTGTTTGGCTAATTTCTCAACTCTGTTCCTAGGCTTAGGGAAAACTGAGCTGTGTGATTTGAAGTGGGAACTATTCAAGAAAAGTTCCCTAAGTTTCAGATGTTTAACTTTATTGGTAGAGGATTTGACAAGGGAACTCAAAGAAGTTTATTTTGTTACCTCTGATGTAAAAAAAGAAAAAGTGTTTAGAAAGGAGGTTGAGTTCAAAATATACTTTGAATTTTTAGGATAAATCATTACTCTCCTAATGCTGATGGTGATTGAAAATTGACTGTGTTTCAAAGCCTATTAATTGGCAATTCACAAATCTTCCCCCATTTTTAGTGACAGTATCAATTAAATAAGAAAAAAGAAAGATTAGAAAATATTTGTGTAAGGGCTAAACTTCAGGTGAGCCGTTCCAAGTATGATTCGAAAAACTACAAAAATTCTGGTGCCATGCTTCAAAATGATATCATCTAAGATAGACCCAATTGATTCATGATGAACAGATGAAGCAGTACTGTGTGTATAAAGCAAACATAATTTCCATAGATGAGCTAGTGAAGGACAAATAGATATATTATTCAACATTTGTCTCCTGGTTGAGTTCACATCTATGAAACATCTCAGAGCCTGTACCTGAAAGTTCTTAAGGGACATATTCAAGAAATTATTATTCACTTTCATTAAGTAGTAAAAATAAAAATTCTCGACACTGAAGTGGCCGGGTTAA
This sequence comes from Gracilinanus agilis, assembly GCF_016433145.1. NCBI lineage: Eukaryota > Metazoa > Chordata > Mammalia > Didelphimorphia > Didelphidae > Gracilinanus > Gracilinanus agilis. Next base: position 265,748,857 of record NC_058130.1, on the reverse strand, counting down.
GATGGAGGCAGAGTAAAAAGCAGCTCTTAACCTCTCCTAACATAAACATACAGGACTCCTCAAGGGGACATAAAAACAAATCCAGACGAACGGAGGGACCCCACAACAGGGCACAGCTTGGAAGGTACGTGGAATCGGGGCATTTCCATGCTATAAAGGGGTGAAACAGCTCTCACTAAATCGCAGGCTGAGCAACCACCACCTCCTTCCCCCTCCACACACACCACCTATAACTCCAAAGCCAGCTAAAAAGAAATAGAGCAAGTTTGGGGCACCCATTGAGTCATTGGCAGCTCCAGGGCCTGTTCCTGAGAGCAGCAAGATTTAGGACCCCAAAAAGCTGAGGAACGCGCACGAACTTTGAGTTCAGACACGGAGCACAGGCCAAGGCTTTAACTCCTTGTATATTTGAGTAATTAGACCCCTGTCTGAGTTTTTCGTTATAAAGATTTTTTCCCAATTTGTTGTTTCCCTCCTGATTTTGACTACATTGTTTTTGTTTGTACAAAAGCTTTTTAGTTTAATATAATCAAAACCATTTAATTTACATTTTGTAATTTTTTCTAACTCTTGCTTGGTTTTAAAGTCTTTCCTTTCCCAGAGATCTGACAAGTATACTATTCTGTGTTCACTTAACTTATTTATAGTTTCCCTCTTTATATTCAAGTCATTCACCCATTCTGAATTTCTCTTGGTGTAGGGTGTGAGATGTTGATCTAAACCTAATCTCTCCCATATTGTTTTCCAAATTTCCCAGCAGTTTTTTTCAAATAGTGGATTCATGTCCCAAAAGTTGGGCTCTTTGGGTTTATCATACACTGTCTTGCTGATGTCATTTACCCCAAGTCTATTCCATTGATCCTCCTCTCTGTCTCTTAGCCAGTACCATATTGTTTTGATGACTGCTGCTTTATAGTATAGTTTAATATCTGGTACTGCTAGGCCCCCTTCCTTCACATTTTTTTTCATTATTTCCCTTCATATTCTTGATCTTTTGTTATTCCAAATGAAATTTGTTATAGTTTTTCCTAATTAAGTAAAGAAGTTTTTTGGTAGCTTGATAGGTATGGCGCTAAATAGGTAAATTAATTTGGGTAGAATTGTCATTTTTATTATGTTAGCTTGTCCTACCCATGAGCAATCAATGGCTTTCCAATTGTTTAGATCCAGTTTTATTTGCTTAGAAAGTGTTTTGTAGTTGTTTTCGTATAATTGCTGTGTTTGTTTTGGTAGATAGATTCCTAAGTATTTTATATTGTCTAGGGTGATTTTAAATGGTGTTTCTCTTTCTACTTCTTGCTGCTCTACTGTTTTGGAAATGTATAGAAATGCTGATGATTTATGTGCATTTATTTTGTATCCTGCAACTTTGCTAAAGTTGTTGATTATTTCTACAAGCTTCTTAGTTGATTCTCTAGGATTTCTTAAGTAGACCATCATATCATCTGCAAAGAGTGATAACTTAGTCTCCTCCTTGCCTATTTTGATACCTTCAATTTCTTTTTCTTCTCTAATTGCAACTGCTAGTGTTTCTAGTACTATGTTGAATAATAGAGGTGATAATGGGCATCCTTGTTTTACTCCTGATCATATTGGGAAGGCTTCTAATTTATCCCCATTGCATATGATGTTTGTTGATGGTTTTAGGTATATACTATTTATTATTTTTAGGAAAGGTCCTTCTATTCCTATACTTTTCAGTGTTTTCAATAGGAATGGATGCTGTATTTTGTCAAAGGCTTTTTCAGCATCTATTGAGATGATCATGTGATTTTTGTTTGTTAGACTGTTGATATGGTCAATTATGTGGATGGTTTTCCTAATGTTGAACCAACCTTGCATTCCTGGTATAAATCCCACCTGATCGTGGTGAATGATTTTCTTAATTACTTGCTGGAGTCTCTTTGCTAGTATTCTATTTAAGATTTTTGCATCTATGTTCATTAGGGAGATTGGTCTGTAGTTTTCTTTCTCTGTTTTTGATCTCCCTGGCTTTGGAATCAGTACCATATTTGTGTCATAAAAGAAATTTGGTAGGACTCCTTCTTTGCTTATCATATCAAATAATTTGTATAGTATTGGGATTAGTTGCTCTTTCAGTATCTGATAGAAATCATTTGTGAATCCATCAGGCCCTGGTGATTTTTTCTTTGGGAGTTCTTTGAAGGCTTGTTCAATTTCTTTTTCTGATATGGGATTATTTAGGTATTCTATTTCTTCTGCTGTTAATCTAGGCAATTTATATTTTTGTAAATGTTCAACCATATCTCCTAAATTGTTATATTTATTGCCATATAATTGGGCGAAATAGTTTTTAATGATTGCCTTAATTTCCCCTTCATTAGAGGTGAGGTCTCCCTTTTCATCTTTGATACTGTCAATTTGGTTTTCTTCTTTCCTTTTTTTTTATTAGATTGACCAGTACTTTGTCTATTTTATCTGTTTTTTTTCAAAATACCAGCTTCTAGTCTTATTTATTAATTCAATAGTTCTTTTACTTTTGATTTTATTAATTTCTCCCTTGATTTTTAGTATTTCTAATTTAGTTTCCATCTGCGCATTTTTAATTTGCTCGCTTTCTAATTTTTTGAGTTGCATGCCCAATTCATTAATCTCTGCCCTCCCTAATTTGTTAATATATGCACTCAAGGATATAAATTTCCCCCTGAGTACTGCCTTGGCCGCATCCCACAGAGTTTGGTAGGATGTCTCATCATTGTGATTTTCTTCAATGAAATTATTGATTGTTTCTATGATTCCTTCTTTGACAAATTGGTTTTGGAGAATCATATTATTTAATTTCCAATTAGTTTTTGATCTTCCTGTCCAGGTGCCCTTACTAATTATTATTTTTATTGCATTATGATCTGAGAAGGTTACATTTATTATTTCTCCTCTTTTGCATTTGTTTGCAATGATTCTATGCCCTATAACATGGTCAATCTTTGTGAATGTGCCATGTGCAGCTGAAAAGAAGGTGTATTCCTTTTTGTCCCTATTTATTTTCCTCCACATATCAATTAGATCTAATTTTTCTAGGACTTCATTCACCTCTCTTACCTCTTTCTTATTTATTTTTCGGTTTGATTTATCTAGATCTGACAGAGGAATATTTAGATCTCCCACTAGTATAGTTTTACTAACTATTTCCTTCTTGAGCTCTGCCAGTTTCTCCTTTATGAATTTGGGTGCTATGCCACTTGGTGCATACATATTGAGCAGTGTTATTTCCTCATTGTTTATACTGCCTTTAATCAGGATGTAATGACCTTCCCTGTCTTTTTTAATCATATCTATTTTTACTTTGGCTTTGTCAGAAATCATAATAGCCACTCCTGCCTTCTTTTTCTCATTTGACGCCCAAAAGATTTTGCTCAAACCCTGAACTTTAAACTTGTGTATATCCACCCGCCTCATATGTGTTTCTTGTAGACAACATATGGTAGGATTTCGGTTTCTAATCCACTCTGCTATTTGCTTCTGTTTTATGAGCGAGTTCATCCCATTCACATTCAGAGTTATAATCATCAGTTGTGCATTTGCTGACATTTTCGAATCCTCCCCTCTTCCTACCCCCTTTTTCCTTATACTTTTTCCTTTTAAATCAGTGGTTTGTTATTGAGCCGCTATCCCTTATTCCCTCCCTTGATTAACTTCCCTTTCTACCCCCTCCCTTATTTTTCCCCCCTCTTTTTGTTTTTAAAGGCCTTATGAATTCCCTCCCTCTTCTCCCCTCCCTTTTTTTGACCTCCCCACTCCCCTGCTTCCCTTGGTTTATCCCTTCTAGCTTTCTCAGAAGGGTTAGATAAGAGTTTTATGTCCCAATGGATAGTATAGCTACTCTTCCCTCTCCGGGTTGATTACACTAAGAGTAAGGTTTGATTATTACCTCTTAATGCTCTCTTCCTCTCCTTCTTATAATAGTATTTGTCCCCTCTCCCTCCCATGCCCTCTTTGTGTGTAATAGAATATCCTATTTTCTTATTCACTCAAGTTTCTCTTGGTGTCCCCTGCTATTCACCCCCTCTTTCCCATCCCCCATGTCATCTTAGATTATTTAGTGTTCTACTCTCACCCTGTGAATTATTCTTCTGATTACTATAATAGTGAATATTATAATAGTGAATAGAGTTCACTACAGAGAATTATACATAATGTTTCTCTACATAGGAATACAGATAATTAGATCTCACTGAGGCCCTTAAAAAGGCAAATTTAAAAATTATAAGTTTTCTTTCTTTCCCCTCTGTATCTTATTTACCTTTTCATGTTTCTCTCGATTTCTGTGGTTGGATATCAAACTTTCCATTTAGCCCTGGTCTTTTCTGTGCAAATACCTGGAATTCTTCAATTTTGTTGAATGCCCATACTTTCCCTTGGAAATATATAGTCAATTTTGATGGGTAGTTGATCCGTGGTTGCAGGCCCAGCTCTCTTGCCTTTCTGAATATCGTATTCCAAGCCTTGCAATCTTTTAGCTGCCAGATCCTCTGTGATGCTGATTGGTGCTCCTTGATATTTGAATTGTCTCTTTCTGGCTTCTTGTAAGATTCTTTCCTTTGCTTGGAAACCCTTGAATTTGGCAATTATATTTCTGGGTGTTGTCTTTTCTTGATTGAATGTCGCAGGTATTCTATGAATCCTTTCAATGTCTATATTTCCCTCTTGTTGTAGGACTTCAGGGCAATTTTGCTGAATTATTTCTGTTAGTATGGAGTCCAGGTTTCTATTAATTTCTGGTTTTTCTGGAAGACCAATTATTCTCAAATTGTCTCTTCTAGACCGGTTTTCTTGGTCTGTCACTCTCTCATTGAAATATTTCATGTTTCCTTCTATTTTTTCAGTCTTTTGACTTTGTTTTATTTGTTCTTGTTGTCTTGAGAGATCATTAGCTTCTAGCTGCTCAATTCTAGCCTTTAGGGACTGGTTTTCAGCTATAATCTTTTGGTTTTCGGCTATGATCTTTTGGTTTTCGGCCATAATCTTCTGGTTTTTGGCTATAAGCTTCTGGTATTCCTTTTCAATCTGGTCATTTCTGGTGTTCAATTTGCTTATCAGTTCATTTGGTTTCTGAGCCTCACTTTCCAGTTGCAAGATTCTACCTTTTAAACTGTTATTTTCTTGCCAGATCTCTTCCATTTTCCTCAAAATCTCAGTTTTGAACTCTTCCATAGCTTGTGAGGAGTTTTCCTTATTTGAGGAGGGTCCAGATGCTTGTTTGTTCTCCTCCTCTGTTTGCGCGGTTGCCTGGATTTTCTCTGTGTAAAAGTTGTCGAGTGTTAAAGACTTCTTTTTCTTGTTGTTAATCTTTCTCTTCTGAGCTTCCTGAGACTTGGTAGCCATTGTTAGCCCAGCAGCTTCTCAGGTTTATCCTTGCGCTCAGGGTCTGTCCGCGGTCAAGCCCCCTGGTGGATCCCCTTGCTTGATCCTCTGCCAGAGGTTTTTTTACAAGTCTCAGGGCGCTGCTTCCACAGTCGTACACCTGTCTGCCTCCACCCGTGCCTCTGCTCTCAGCCCGCGCTCTGCGCCCAACGTCTGCTCCCAGCGTCATGCTCCCGCGCTCAAATTCCGCGTGCGCTCACTAGCTTCCTGGGGTCCCAAATCCCGCCACTCTCAGGAACAGGCCCCGGAGCTGCCAATGACTTGATGGGTGCCCCAAACTTGCTCTATTTCTTTTTAGCTGGCCTCAGTGCTACAGGTGTTGTGTGTGGAGGGGGTGGGGGTGGTGTGGTTGCTCAGCCCGCGATTTAGTGAGAGCTGTTTCACCCCTTTATAGCATGGAAATGCCTCGATTCCACGTACCTTCCACGCTGTGTCCTGTTGTGGGGTTCCTCCGTTAGTCTGGACTTGTTTTTATGTCCCCTTGAGAAGTTTTGTGTGTTTCGGTCAGGAGAGGTTAAGAGCTGCTTCTTACTCTGCTGCCATCTTAACCCGGAACTCCGAGTTACCATTTTTTATTTTAGTTTTGGTACTCTTTCTGTTTTTCCTGTGGCTCTCATAACTTTTACAGAACCTACAATTTTACTGTCCTCAGGCAATCTTTTTAGCACTAAGCATGTAGCACCTGTGCCAATTAATGCTGGATATATTTCTTTTCCCACTTTTATCATTACATATGGCTCAGTATTGTTACATTCTTGAAATACTGGAATCATTGGTGCTTGTAATTTTTGTATGTAAGAATTATTGACAGATACAGATTTTTGATTTGAGAATTTACTTTGCAATCCCTTTGCTTTTTGCATTGGAATTTCTTGAGCATGAAGAATTAAGGATATTAGAATAATGTCTTTGTTATTTAAAGATTCTATATGTATTGTTAGCTTAAATTCTTCCACATTAGGATTTGATTTAGATTGCTGTAATATATCAGTGACATTTCCCTTTTTTGTATCATCACTTTTGGTTGTCTCTTCAGGAGGTCTGCTCATGTGAATTTCTGGAGATACTGTTTGGTCCCACCCATTGATCTTTTGTACTATTACTTTTGATGTTTTTCCCTCAAATTCAGTGCAGCTTTTTGTTTTTCTATCATTAGAATTCCCTGCTGTTTGTGATTCTACTATATTTGTTTGTTGCTTTAGTTTCCTGTCTTTAGTTTATGAATTGTAGTTTCTTTCCTCTAATAAGCTGTTTTTGGTTGGTGCTGAGAATGCTTTTAAATTATTATTGCTAGAAACTGTTTCTTTGTCTTCTTGGTTTGCTAAATCATTTTTTACTAGCAAGTTTATTGCAAGTGTACTCTTTGTTGTTACAATACCTCCATTTCCTTCTACCCTTATGTCTTTATCCATTGTTCCATAAACCTTACTCCACATTTTCTCAACATCTTTCAGTAATTGCATTTCATCATTTTCCTCTTCCTTAGTTTGGTGTTTTGTTTTTGCACCCACTAACTTTATATCAATGCAGTTTTCCCCCAAGTCCCCATTTCCTTTCCCATCTTTGCTTTTTGCATTCACCCCTTGCATCTGGCTTCATAATTGGCTTTGTTTGGCAGCACCTGAGACTACCTGGGGATAATATGGTCTCAACCTGGTTTGATGAATTTTTCCAAGGTTTCTAAATTTGGGGCTCGCAATGAATTTTTGCTATTACAATTGCAACATTTTGTATTTGTTTGTGTATTGTTCTTGCTATACTTTGTGTTGCTTTTCCATGACCCCTTTTTGTTGTTAGCTTGCACTAATTGTGCCTTTAAATAACAGTCATGAACTATGTGTCCCAATTTTCTGCATAGGAAATATTTGGGTACATTTCTTCTTTGATTGTTTTATGTGTAATTTCTTGTGGGTCTGTATGTTTGCAGAGCAGCTAGATTTTTTATTTCCTCAATTTCTTTTTGTTTAATTGTGCTATTTGCCTCCTTGAGCTTGGTTTTAAGCTCTTTTATTATTTCATCCTTTTCATTTAAGATTTCTTATGACCTATAAATACGTATGTTGCAATTTTTCTTAAATCTTCCAGACTTAGCATTTCCCAGTCTGGGCACTGAAGTTTAAAATATGATCTAATAGGTGTATTACTGCCTTTCACAAATTGTCTCCCTCAAATTGTCTATTTTGTTCATTTAAATTTTCAAAGCCAAGCACGTCCTCTGCTACTTCAATCACTCTATCAAGGAACTTTGATGGATATTCCTCACTCTCTTGCCTCAAGTTATCAAATTGTCCCCAAGTATCTGCTCTTTTTGAAAAACTGTTAATTGCCTCTAATAAATCCTCTCTGGTCTTTCTTAGATAATGTAGATTTGCATTATTAGATAACTCTAAGTCTGTTCCTTCCTGTGGCCTTGATGTAAAATTTGGATAGTTGCTAGTCTCTTCAGTGAATTGTTGCTTTTCTCTTTTTGAAAATAATTCAGAGAGAATAATTTCAGTGTCCTGGAAATTTGGATCATAAAGCCTAATTGCTGTTTTGAATTCTTTCAAACATTTTACAGGTTCGGAAACCATGAAAGCATCCTTTTCTTCAGACTGTCCAAGTGTGCAGCTGTAAAAAGCTTATATGTTTTGATATGGACTCTACTGGCATTGTAGCCTTGTGTGGTCTCTTATTATGCAGTATTGGTATTCCTCTTTCAGCCTCATCTGTCTTTTCTTGCTCAGTTACATTGTTATTTTTAGTTGTGTCTTGCTGTGTGTTAATGTCTTTGCCATTTTGTTTTTCCTCAGTTAGTTGCTTAATCATTTGTCTCAGTTTTGTTAACTCCTCCTTCATTGCTAACATCATCACCGAGATTTCATTGTCTTTTGATTTCTTTCCCCAGATCAGATGAACACATTTTTTTCAGGGCATAGTATAATTGAATTAAGGAGAATATTACTCCTGCACATGTGGATACAAAGGAAATTAAATGGTCTAAAGCAGTGATGGGCAAACTTTTTAAAGAGGGGGTTAAAGGAAAGGAAATGCTCATCTGTCAGTCTGTTTCTAAGGCAACTCTTTTGAAGTTTCATTGTATTGTATCCTACTCATTGTATTCGTCAGATTAGGAATAATGTCTCAGTGCTGGATAGGACATTTAAGGGGGCTGCATCTGGCCCGAAGGCCATAGTTTGCCCATCACTGGTCTAAAGTAATCTTTAACACTTGGAAGCTTTCATAGATGTTAAGAAAAAATCAATATAATCTGTAATCATTTCAAAAAATAAGGTGTAAACCATATAAAAGAAATGTCCCATCAAGTCTAGATAACTCATGGCTAAGAATAATCTATTTGCCATTTTGTATCTTGAAAAGCCTTTTGTAAAGGAAAAAAAATGTTTTTATGTCTGGCCCTTTAAGAGCTGCCCCACCCTTTCAGACTGAGTGGTTTCTTATTGGCTACAGTGTTGCTAGGCAGATTAGCTGTACTGACTGGAACTACTTTCAAGATGGCTACCTTCTACAGTCACACAGGCTTTTGAAAGGTATGTAGGCCCAACTTCCCTGAGACCTTCCACTGTTTCCTTTTTTTTTCCAAATTTTTGTAAAAGAGACTTGAAAATCTAGCTGGCTTTGCCAAAATTGGAAGAAAACTCTCTTACAAAGGTAAATCAGTAAGGGAAAGTCTGGGATGATATTTCTGAGGTTAGCCAAGAGTGTCCATTAGCTGACTCCACAGGAAGCCCATGGCTGCTCCCTCCTGGCTCCCTTCACCCTTACAAATGATTATCTGACTGCCTTTATTTTAACTAAAATTGGTTTATCAACAAGTCTTTAAGGAAAGGGATTAGGATAGAGGGAAGCTGGGTGTGCCCTCAGCCGTAAGCAGGGATGGGGTTTTCGGTCTCTGCCAGAGTCCGAGCCGGGCCCAGGGCTCACAGGCTCCAGGGGGCTTCCTTTCTTCTAATCCGTATGTGCTATATCTAGGTTAGCTTTTATCATCAGTTCAAAGTTTTTAGCAAGTAGAGCTGGTTTGTCTTGTCTCCCCGGGCTAATGCCCCCCAAAACAGGCTTTGCTGGTCAAGTAGCCCCCTCAAATCCTTTTAGTCGATGCTATGATCCACAGGAATCCAGGAAGAGAAACAGTTGGGAAAATCCCAGGAATAGAGACGGTTTCTATCCCGAGAGGCCAGAGGCAGAGAGACCTCCTTCTAGGCCCGAAGTCTGGGAAAGAGTCCTCTGAGAGAGCCACCGTCACTCTCCTCCGCCTCTCTCCCCTCCCCCTTCCAACCGCCTCCAAACCCTGTCTGTGCAATTTCCCCACTATTTTTTTTATTAATTAAAAATTGATTTTTATGTAGCACTTTAAAGTTTGTAAATCACTTTCCGTATATCATCTCGTTTAAGCCTCACGACAGCCCTGTGTGGTAGGTATTAAGAGGTATTAGCATATCCATTTTACAGATAGGAAATTGAGGCTCAGAAACATTAAGTGACTTGCCCATGGTCACAAAGCTAGCAAGTGTCAAAGAGTGGATGTGACTTGGCAAGTCCAGTACTCTATCCACTATGCTGCCCAGGCTAACTCTAAGAAAATGGAAATTAATCTTTAGAGCATTCCTTCCCCCAAACCCATTTACCACCCACCCACCCACCCCAATCCCATGAGTAAAATCTGGAAAAAAAAAAAAAAGTAAAAAGTTTGGAAACAATGGCGGTGAGGGAAATGCCGCTATTTAGAGCTTGTCAGAGGTGGGGGTAAAGGGAAAATCCACAATATTTTTCCAGATTTTCAGTACAATAAATTTTAAGTCCAGTGTGAGATGCTAAGTCACGTCTCCTAAAAGTTTGTCATAGAAATCCACACTTCCTTGGATAGGCCCCTGGTGAGATAAGTTTGCTAGGCATTTCCCAATATGCTTCCTAGCCAATCTGTCAAATCACAAAGGTGGCTTCTGGCCTGGCCCATGTCGCCCCTCCTCAATATTCTCTCTGAGGACATAGTACATCTTCCTTTATCACCAAGCATGATTCGGAAACTTCACCTGGGCCAGTCTCTTTGTGATCATGGTGGCAAAGACCAAGCCAAAGAGGACACTGCTGATCAACACATAGTCATAATTGTCTCGTTTTTCAAGACATCAAACAGTTTGGATGGGTAGACACCAGATTGGTAAGTGTCTAGCCCATAGGCCACAAGTACAGACAGGTACTGTCCAGGCCACCAAGGAAATGGAGAATTTACCTTTGTAAGAGAGTTTTCTTACATAATGTATCATAGGACTAAACTAGTTACCCTAGCCTTGTAAATAGATTTACAAACTAACATCATAGAATTAATTAGCATAAGCACAGGGAAAGCATAGAGAGGGTTTAGGGACGTTTAAATCGTAGCTACATAGCATTAGGGAAAGAATAGAATAAGCAAACTTAAGCAAATATACTAACACACTAACATAGAAAAATAGTTTTCATAGTGTAAATGCACTAATCTTGTTTTAAAAGTGTGGGAGGCCAATAAGAGAAACAGAGTCTTAAATAGAAGAACATCTGAGACTCCTCTTTTGACTCCTTTTCAAGATCCACACCTTTTCTTCATAACATCATAGGTCCCATTGGAAAGCTTTAAACAAACCAGCAGTTACTGGGTTAACAATTCCTCTACAAGAAAATTAAGATCCATAAACTCTAAGAATATTCCTAAGTCAGCCAAGGTCAGAGCTAGACAAAACTTCATCCATTCAGGTGCAGTCCTCCCTATAAAAAATAGAAGACTCAATTCATTTATGATATCTATAGAATATAGTTACGATTCTCAGAATTTGCTTGCTGATATCCAGGCGGCTAGAATTTGGCCTTGGACCCTGTGCTATCTTTACTTTGAAGCCTCCAAGGATTTTCTTTTTGTGATTTGTAACCATGAGCTGTAAGTTTTTCTTTGTGTTCTTTGTGTGAAATGAGTCTTGAAATATATATATATAATAAACTCCATGCTCCTGGAGCCAGAGCTGGAAGCATGAAGTAAAAGACAACTCCCTTGTTCTGTCCTTATTTCCTTATCAACTAAACTGTCCTTATCAGAGATGATAAAGAGATCTCCACATAAAAGCATAGGTAGTTTAGAATAATAACTTTAGAACCAGTTCATTCCAATAAGATTGTTATATGATATGCAGTCTTTCTTTTGTAGACTTTAGAATTGTTCAGAGAAAATTTTGTTACAGATGATTTTTGCATTGCAACATTGTAAAAAAACATGTGAAACCTTATATTCCAGACCTAAAATTTGCCTAACCCATCTGAGAGATAGATTGTAGCTAGACAGATTAAGTAAAATAGGCATTTGTTATTTTGGGCAGAAGGGGACATAAGATAGTGATAAGAATAGTTTAAAATAGTTATTTACAAAGTAGGTGGGACTTTTAGCAAAAGATCCCACAACACAAAACCGGGATACTGTGAGAACTAAGGCCAGGCATGGACATCTTGCAAGAGGCACAGAATGTTGAGAAAAGGGAAGTCCAAATGACAGTTGGGAGAGCAGAGACTTCTGTGAGTTCTGGACCTAAGAGAGGGTCTTTTGGGGATTTGAGCTCATAGAGGAGGATGTAGGATCCAAGCTCTATGGCCACTTGAAGACACCCTTGGGTTGCTGACCAATATAGAAGACCTGCTACCTGAGATTCAACAACAACCTGTCATCTCCTGAACACAAAAAATGCTCATCAGCATTTAGGGATTCTGGACTCCTTGGGGAGCAGTTCCCTGAACCTCTCACAATTGGGCCTTGTCAAACAGTATTAGATTATCAAACTGTATGAATCTATAGGCAATAATAATTGTGGGGAAGGGCAGGCAAAGCTTTGTATTGAGGCAGAGTTGGCCTCTCCAAGGTGACAGTTCTAGTAGAAGGAGTTCACTGTTAGGGTCACCTGCACCCACTATCCTAGCATATTCTATACCCATTCCTTTAACCTTGTTATTGCAATAAACAATAGAAAAGATCAAATTGCATTTAGATCCATTTGGGAGACTGTTTAGGGAGGGAGTGTAGCAGCCAGGTCAGGCTGTGCTCCACCTTAAGCCTCACCACCTACTGTGAAGGGGGTGGAGAAGTTTCAGTGAATTCTGGCTCAAATCAACATTGAACCAGGTCATCACACACTCCTCCTTGAGGATGTGTACTTCTACTATGCCCCTGACCCACCTCTGTGATCAGGATATCATAAATGATGTGTGATTATGTTTAAGCCCCCAGACCCAAAGGCACCTATTCAGAAGACCCACTTGTTTCTTCTCATCGCTCATCCAGCTCCCTATCCTTCCTTTCCAAGTCACTTAGACCCCATCCCTTTAGGATCTAAAAATCCTGAACTTTTCTCTGTTCAGGGAGGTCCTGCATGCTGACTCCCAACCATTCAACCTAAATAAATCTCTCCATCTTTAATGGGTTTCTACTGGAGACTGTCGTTCTTGAAAGGGCACTCTCCCCAAACTGAGGGTTAATCTCTAGCCCCCACATCAGTTTTAAAAGACAGGATTTAATATTTGATCCTATGGGTAATAGGCAGTCACTAAGATTTATCAAATAGTGGGGCAATATGATCAGATCTACATTTCAGCAAAATCAGTGTGACAGACTGAATTGAGGATGGACCGGAGTGGGGAGAAAGTTGGACGGGAGCCCATCAGCTCCCTGTATATGTACACCAGCATGATGGCAGTGTCAGAAGAAAGAAGGGGTCATATATAAGAGATGTTATGGAGGCAGAATTGACAGAGTTTGACATGTGATATCAAAGGACAGAATTGAGGTTTGTTGTAAGGAAGATAAGATTAGTTATTGATTAGGTATTAAGATGTATCTAGCAGGAAGGAGCTGGAGCTGGGAATTCCAGGATGGAATGAGGGAGCAGGAAGAAGTGACTTGTGCTCTGGGAAAGACTCAATTGGGGGTTAACACAAACTGTGGTGAGCCCTGGGATCACTCAGAATAAAAGGACATCCTGTATCCTGATTTTCCCCTGGGATCCTGAGTGGTGGCATCTAGCAGAGAGAGAAGATAAACAGTCCTGTGCCAAGGAAGAGGAGAAAGTTTGAGATCTGGTGGACAGCATTTCAAGCAAACCCTCCCTCTTGGTACCTGAGAATACCTTGGCTCTTGGCATCCAGAGATCATCAGTGGATTGCAGTGAGAATCCCAAAGCCACAAAACCCCTAGCTGAGCTGCTCAAGCCTGGCAGGTTCCAGGTCTGAGGCAGTCACCCAGAGACTCCACTGCTCTTGGGCCCTGTCAGTTTAGATTACTAAGTTAGTGTAGAAATAAGCCTTTCCTTTCCCTGTGGGTTATGTCATTAGATTTAAGGTTTTTGAGTAGATATTCCTATCCCACCTTTTAGTTGTTCATAATTAAACCCAGTTATATCCTGTTATCTTGTCTGTTGTATTCAAAGCCTCTGGCCCAGGGTGACAGTTGGCTAACTGACCTTTGTCAATCAGGAGCAGCTTGGCTGTTCAGGTCTTCATGTCCAGGTCTAGTCTCTCATAAATCCCAGTGTGTGTACCCACAAACCACTTAGTTTATTTATAATATCCCTGGTGACCCCATTACCTTTACTTATATTTTCTACAGTTTGGCACTACCCAGATGGGTGGATAGAGAGACAGACAGGAAGTGAACTGTTGGCCAGTTAAAATCATACAGGAAGTAAGGGGGGCTTGGACATTCCAAGAGGGGGCTTAGCCATTGGGTGAGAGCTAAGAGTTCTCAACCAGTGGTGAGCTGCTCAGAGCTTCTCAGCCCACACCCCAGGTCATTCGTAAATCTTTGTGGGTAGGGGAAAATACTGTTGAGGTTGGTGTTGCCCCAGAGAAAGGGATTTTCTTCATTTATTTTGTTTTTTTTTTGGTTTTGTTCTCTGTTGGTGTGTTTAATTGTACTTGTATTTAATTAATTGTGTTATTAATTGTTATTAGTCAGAATAGTGGCTAATAATACAATAGATTTTGTGTTCAGCTGGTCAGTTTGAGGGGTGATGGGAACAATGTTGGTTGAAGACTGGATAGATTATGTTTTTGTGGTTCTATGGAAAGGTGTCTGGGCTATCCCTTACCTGTGGTTTAAAGTTATACCCAGGTATTTTAGAGGAATAATGGATATTGAGTTTGCACAACCGATTTTGACTATTAGCATACTAGATTTATTATGTCATATGCCAGTTCTGATTCTTACTGGTTATTTTGTATACAAGTTGAGGTGGATATTATTTCATATTGGGTATTGTGTTAAAATTATTTTGACTTGGTGTTTCAGGGATTCTGAAAACAAAAAAATGTTAAGGTTGCTGCAGATAAAGTTGGATAATTTAGAATTGTGTATTCAAAATGGTTCTCTCTCTGGTCAGTCCCTTGGTACTTCCCATACTGGCAACATGACTGAATTTGTGAACATGGGTATTTCTGGCAAAGGTATAACATCAAAGGCTGAGCTGGAACAGCAGGCTCAGTGTAAGGGTGAAAGTCCCATTAATCTGTTTCCTCTTCACGATCTTCCAATCATACACTATGATGGTATATTCCACGTGAAACAACACACTAGATTCAGGTCTGAGGATGTGGAAAGTCTGAAACAAAAGATCCCAAATTTCCATGACGATTCTGGGAAATTTGTGAAGATCTTTAAGGCTTTTGTGAAACAGCATGACCCAGACTTTGAGGATTATTGGTACATGTTAGGGGAAATCTTGTCACACCATGATAGAGCAAAATTTGTAGAGGAAACAAGGAACACAGAGGGAATGACACCATGGCCACTAGCCTGGGAGGAACTGGACCTTAATTCAGTTCCCACATACTGTATGTTAAAGCAGGCACGAAAGTCTCTTATACAAATCCTAGAAAAATATGCAAAGCGTCCAAATTCCTGGAGTAAATTTGAAAAGATAAGGCAGACAGCGCTAGAGACCCCAGCTACTTTTTTGGATAGGATTATTGAGGCGGCAGAAATGTATTTACACATGAATATACTGGAAGATACCACTGTAGACCATGTGAAAAGGATTTTTGTTAGAAATTCTGTTCCCCAGGTGAAAAAGTTCTTCATGGATAATTACCCTGATTGGGTACTTTTGAGCCTAGACGAGTTGAAGCAAAAAGCAACATACATGTTTGCACAAGAAAAGGACAGGGGTAGTGATGACAAGGATACCATCATTGAAAACCTTAGAAAGCAATTAAGGGAGGCAAATTCTCGAGCTAATGAGGAGATAAATGAAATTAAGGCAGTAGCAGCACTAAGGGCAGCAGAAAAGAGGAATAATAATAATAGTTATAAGACCAGTGGCAATGCAAACACTAGAAACCAGAGGCAACAATCTTGTTATGTTTGTGGATGTCTTGGGCATTTTGCAAGGGACTGTAGGTACAGAAAGAGGTCATATGGGCAGAGATACAACAATAACAATGGATTTAATCAGTATAATAATATGGATACAGGGGAAATAACCGGAATAATGGTTTTAATCATGGAAATGGACAACAAAATGTGTTCCAATTCCATAATGCTTGCTGTCAAGGTGCACAAGCTCCTAATTTGGCAACGATGCAGGATTACCTTCGCGCAGAAGCCAGACCCAAGTTTAGTCATGTTGTGCAGGGGAATGTTAATAATTGTAACATGAATGGAGGGACAGCTTCATTATGAAGGTGTGCCCGAAGTTCAGAAGTGATTGATCAAGGTAATGGGACTAAAGTAAATGTTGATTAAATTGTATGTGTTAAAGATGATGATAATGTAATTGTGAATAATGAAAATGGTGCACTTGGTGATAATATTGATTTGATTGGTGATAAGAATTTAATTAATAATGGTAATGAGTTGATCAGTGTTAATTTAAATGGAATCAATGATAGTTGATATCAAAGGACAGAATTGAGATTTCCAGCCTGGGTGAATGGGAGAATGGTACCCTTGACAGTAATAGAGGAGTTAGCAAGAGGGGAAGAAGAAAGTTTGGAAAAAAGGTAATATGTTCAGTTTTGGACATGTTGAATTGAATATATCAATGAGCTCCACTCCAAGATGTCTAAAGGGCAGTTGGAAGTGCAATGCTGGAATTTAAGAGAAAGATTGGGGCTAGACAATTTGATTGGAGAGTCATCTGTGAAGTAGCTTACTTCAAAAAGCAAGTCTGGACACCCAGAAGTAGTGGAACCAATAGTTATTTATTGATTGATTGATTAATAATAACTACCTAACTGGCCAGGTCAACTTTCCTAGTGAAAGTTCCCCAAACTAAAATTAGATATTTTTTATGGGTTACATATGAGCAAGAGGTATAAAGGTAAAATGAGCTCATACAATGCTGAGAAGGATATATAGCTTTAAAGTTTACAATGAGTGAAATGTAGCCTTAATGACTGGGGCAGAATGACCAGGGCAAGGAAGCCTCATTCTACAGAAACCAGATGTGCAATTAGCTGGGGAGGACAGCACATTCCTTTGTATATGTTATTCTATACCTGCTTTATCCCTTCCTTGAGGGGCCATCTTTTGCTTGTGCTGACTATCTGTTGTTACTAACTGAGAAAGCACATTCCTATTGCCTGCTTTATATAGGAAAAAGTATGCTTTACTGATGATGACTACCTTTACCAATGGATCAGGGACTTTGTTTTACTCTACTTCAATCTGCATAGAGATAATTATCAAAACCACGGGAGCTGATGAGATCACCAAATGAAATAGAACAGAGGGGAAAAAAGGAATCAGAACAGTCACATAACATGGTAATAAAGCAATAAGTAAAGGGGACTGACAAGGAGCAGTCTGAAGGCATAGATCCAGGAGAGAACAGGCTCATGAAAACCTAAAAAAATATGAAGAGGGTGACTGAGACTACAAAGAGAGATCAAGGATCAAGACTGAGAAAAGAACATCAAATATGGTAGGATTAAGAAGAGATGATTGGTAACTTTGGCAAGAACAATTCCAGCCAAATAATGAGGTTTGAGGCTAGGCTGTAGAGATCAACTGAGAGGAAAAGAAGTGGAGGCACAAGTTGCAGAGGAGAAATACAGAATGATAGTAGCAGAGATCAAGTATAGAGTTTTCCTTGAGAAGAAGGGAGAAAGAGACACTTTTGTAGTCAGTACAGAAGCAGCCAATGGACAATGTGGGATCCATATTGCTGAGAGGGGTTCAAGCTGTATCAAAGAATTCCATGGTGCCCCCCAGAATTCTAAGAGAAGGGGCAGTTAAAGGCAGTTGGAGTCCTGGTACAAAAGCCAGGTCACTCTGCTTGCAAGGATCCTGGTTCCTGGCTCTTTGTTCTTGGCTCTCAGCAGAGGGGATCCTGGGGGCTTGGCTCTTGACTTTGGGCACACATACTCTGTGTAGCTACTGGAGCCATTCAGTCTCTGACAGTCAAAGCTGTTTTACTTTGACAGATCTTCAAGCAAAATCACAGTTTACCTTAGTTTAGCTATCTAGGTTTAGAAAGAAATATTTAGAGGCATAGATAGGAGATCAGCCATTCTAGACTTTTCCCCCTTTGGGGGGATGGGCTGCTTTTGATATAGCTGTTTTATGTAGTTTTCCCTTACCTAATCAATCTTAAGCCATTTCCCTCCTCCCCATTCCCTGACATCATTAAACCCTAATCATCTAGGAACAGTGTCTGGATACAGATAATTTGGGGAATTACTCACATCCTCCATTAGCCAAGTTCCTCTTACTAGTGGCTCTGAAGTTGATTCTAACCTCTGAGCCAGTCTGCTTCTAAGACATCAAGCTTCCCACCTATTCTATCCTGTGGGGAAATAATACAGAGAAAGATATCATCATAACAAGTTTAGCCTTTTCCCCACTTACCATCTTGGCCCAGAAGTTACCTAGCTAGATTATCCTCTATTACCAAGCTGTTAACAGTCTTCCAACTGCTTAGAAGGAGGGGGGAGGTGAAGGAGTACTCAACAAATTTCTGCCTCTCCCTTCCAGTCAAGCCTGCCTGTGTTTCTCCAAAGACCTGGGATTAGGGAGACTTCATTGTCACTGACCCCTGTCATCTTACAGTTTCCCTAATCCTACAACAGGTAGCAATTGAAGATTAATGACAAAAGAGAGATGTCCTGGAGAAGACAGCTACTGGTACAAGAATGTGTCTTGCCCACCTCCAGCTTTTGCCCACCTTTTCTTATGCCTAGAATGCTGACCCTACCACATTGCCAAGTGAAGCCTTCTGACCCACTAGTAGTTCTGCTACCTAGCTGCCTCCTTCATGTTTCTTTTTTTTTAACCCTTACTTTACCATTTTAGAATCTGTTAACTGGGAAATAACACAGAACTACTAAAGTAGTCAGCAAAAACCAAATCATTAATCAGGAAAGAGATAATGTTCAATATTCCACCACCACACAGAGTCTAGTGCCTCAAAACCACACAATGCCAAGGGCTCTGGAACTCTGGGAACAGTATCTCTGTGAGAATGACCACCCAAGATGATTTTCCAGAGAGTGGCAGAATTAGGGGGTCCTTTATACCCTCTGGAGAACTTGATACAGCAAACATGCATGGACAGGCTGCAAAGAGGTTGCAGCCAACTGCAGGGGTATCAGGGAGTGGTCAAGGACACTGAATACAAAGGGAAAGGGTCAAAGCAAGAGCTGGGCTTCCAGAGAGAGGACTTGAATACAATGGGAGAAGCTACTAAAATAATAAAACAAATAAGGGTACTCAACTTTTCCCCATATTTACCAGTCCCACCCAAACTGGAATCACCAAACACTTCAAGATCTATTGTTCAGTCTAAAACAGGTGTCGGATACTTCTTAAGGGGCAGGGGTAAACTTGAAATTTGCAGAATACTCAGCTGACAAATCAATACTGTGTATTGGTTCCAAAGTAGGAGAGCAGTGGGGGCCAAGTGACTTGCCCAGGATCACCCAGTTAAGGAGTGTCTGAGGTCACATTTGAACTCGGGACCTCCAATTCCTGGCTCTGGCCCTTCAATCCACTTAGCCACCTAGCTGTGCCCTCCCTACTTCATGTTTCTTAAAGGGAAATTGAAGGACTCGATTTTGCTTGTGCAAAGTGCATCTGGCATAAACTGGTTCTTATTTACTGAGTACAACAGAGCTCATAATCTCCCCCATAATTTCATTTTCCCATCTGTTCTGCAATGGAAGAAATTTGTTAGGTGGGGGATTCCTTGAAGCTCTTAGGAATAAAGGAATAAGGGCATATACAATTAAAATGTATAATAAAACACAAATTCACTGTGTTTTCTATAAAGCTATTTAATTCCAATTGTAGTTTTACTGAATAATCTTTGGCTAATTTGAAGGAATGAGTGCAGACGTTGAGAAATTGATCTGAGCTTCTGATTGAAAACTCTGATACCAAAGCAATTCAGTCTATTAAAAGACAAATCCTCTCAACCTCCACAGTAACTTTCCTGGGGACCTCGATCCATATCTTACAAATCTCATGCCTCAGAAAATCTCAGGATTTGGAATGAAAAAATCTGGGTTTGAATCACTCACTGTATTGTCATTTGCTATTGACACTGACCTGGAGTCTCAGTTTCTTCCCAAATAAAATGCAGGGGCTAGAAGATGCCTTCCAGCTCTAGGATTCTCTAAAGCATAAACTAAATTCATGACTATAACAAGAGCTTCTTCAGATCTCCTCTGCCAAGTCACTTATCTCAGTATTGCCAGGTGACTAGGCTATTCCTTCCTGCCTCTCACTCACTCCAACCCCCAGCCACTTGGAAGCATTAAGGAGAAGCCATATAATAAATCAGCCCAACCCCTCCTCCCCCCCCCCCAACCCCATAGTGTCTCTGCCCCTAAGGAAATAGCAAAACCGCAAAACTCTTACTGGTTGAGACCACACAAAAGAGTCAGCAACCCCCCACGGAGCCAATGGCCACGTAGGGATGTAGGACCCGCAGGCTCACATATAAAACAGGAACAGTCGGATCATGGGTCCAGTATTCTGGCAACGCGAACCCTAAGTTTCCTTGGAGGTCCCGCTTTTCCCAGGTTGCTGCTGAGACACTCAGGTAAGGACTGGGCGAGCCGTGGTTCCAGGTTCCTGGGCAGAAGGGGGAGGATATGGGGGCTCCGAAAGAGGCAAACTCCTTTGGCTCCGTGGCAGCATCCCCCGGCTCTGGATTGGGAGAGAGCAAAAAGAGAACAACTGAGCCTGGACTTTAGAACAGTTTGTAGTTGTTGTTAATGATAATGCTGCTGCTGCTGCTGCTGCTGCTGCTGACTGAGCAACCTTCCGCAGACTGGCAGATGCGTCCCGGGGTAGAGCCTGGCTCTTCGGAGCGCAGAAGTCCAGATGTGTGGGGTGAGTGTGTGTGTGTGTGTGTGTGTGTGTGTGTGTGTGTGTGTGTGTGTGTGTGTGTACGGGGAATGGGGTGATAAAGTTTAGGACTTTATCTTCCCTGAAACCAGACAAATAAGTAGTATCTACACTTTCCAGGAAGGTTGTTACAAGACTCAAGAGTAAACATCTGTAAAACGCTCCGCAAACCTCCAAAGTGCTATGAGAATGTTTGCCTTCGTTTTTAATCCATTATTAATGATTAGGAA
Source organism: Gracilinanus agilis (assembly GCF_016433145.1). Taxonomy (NCBI): domain Eukaryota; kingdom Metazoa; phylum Chordata; class Mammalia; order Didelphimorphia; family Didelphidae; genus Gracilinanus; species Gracilinanus agilis. The sequence goes on along the minus strand of NC_058130.1, from coordinate 265,727,887 downwards.
AGCTCTTGAACCCTGGGGTGTGTTTTTGGCCAGCACTTATTTATTGGGGGAGGAGATGGCCAGGGGGAGGGGCAGATGGAGGAGGGTTGTCTGTTTGGTTGAATTTCGGGATAGGGAGTGGCCTCCCCAGGAGCAAACTGACTTTCTCGGATTTATTCTAGGGACCAACTTCAGCAGGCATCCCTGGGCTTGGGGGTAGGAGTGGGGGACCCGTGTTTGTGTACCCGGTTCTGCCCGTTGGTCCAGAAGAGGGAAAGAACTCCTTCCTGGGTCTGCTGGAAAGGCTCCTGAGGATGCAGAGCAAAGCGCAATCCTGTACATCCACCAGCCCAGCCACAGGGTTGGGGGCTGGGGATCAGATCGAGATAGGAGTGGCGCCAGGACGAGTCCCATCAGCTTGGCTGGTGTTTTGGGGGGGGGGGGGAACGGGCTCACATGGGCGCCTCCACGTGACCTTTCCCACCTTACAGAGGTGGGGTATGCTAGGAGATAGGGAGGGAAGAATTTTTTTCTGGTTGCAGGAGGTTCAGATACTCAGAGGTTGGGAGCCTTTGGTGAACTGGGCGGCCTCCTACCAGTGCCAGTCGCTTCCTTGTCCGTAACTGTAAATAGACAGATTTTGGCTTCCAGGGTCTTTCTATAGATCTAAGGCTAATAGGAGCGTCAAGTCTGATGATGAGTATCCCCTCTGCCATTTCCTCCAGCAACACCCTTTGGGATCTTAGATTTAGTGCTAAAAGGGACTTTAGAGAAATTGCCCTGAAGTGAAGTGATATGCCCATAAGGTAGCAAATCACCGAAGTTATGATGGAATCCAGGCATCTTATCAGCAAATCTAGTACTTTCTCTACTCTGAACACTACTATATGGCACTTGCCCCTGCTTTCTGAGTCATTTCGAGTGCTAGAAAAAGGTGCATTTGGGGTTTAGGTTTCGACTTAGAAGTGAAGAAATTCATTTATTCAGTGAACATTTATTTAGCACCTACTATATACTAGGCACTGTGCTAAGCACTGGGGATATAAAGAGGCAAAAGATAGTCCTTGCCCTTAGTAAATCAGTCATCTTGCATACTTTTGATAGAAAACTTACCCATTACAGAGAAAAAATTTTAACACTTGTCCTAAATAGAAGCGCTCAAAAAATATACATATATAGGACAAGAGTGGACAAATTTTTTATCAATATATACATACATTTATTTCCATCAATTATGCATGTACTACTGTGCTAATAATTTTATTCAGTAAATGGAGCAGCTAGGTGGCTCATTGGTTTGAAAGCCAGGTCTAGACACTGGAGGTCCTAGGTTTAAATTTACTACTCTTCTGCCTTGGAACGAATACACAGTATTGATTCTAAGGCAAGGTAAGGATTTTTAAAAAACAAAATATCAGATAAAAATGAAATGAGATCCCAGGGGCAATAGAGCCTCTGAAATATTCCTGGAAAGAGTAAGTGCAAAATTGTCAGATGTTAACTTTTAAATCATTTTGGTTGCTGTGTGAGGATAGGATGGAGTGGAGGAAGTCTTGAGGCAAAGGAGAGACAAATGAGAAAGCTATTGCAAGAAGTAGGTAGGTGTCCGAATGGATAGAACTCCAGGCATAGAGTCTAGAGGTCCAGGTTCAAATGAGGCCTCAGATGCTGTGTGACCCTTGGCTCATCATTTAACCCTTATTGCCTCTCCCTTGCCACTCTTCTGTCTTAGAATTGATATTAAGACTGAAGGCAAGGGTTTAAATTCAAGGGAAAAAAAGGTTACAAAAGTCAAGTGGTGAGATGATAAGGTGTTGTGAAGACCAATGAGAGATGCTTTGGCAACTGATTGATATATGGGTTGAGGGGGAGCTAAAAATTGAGAACATGGGATGACTGAAGGATGATGGTGCCCTTGACAATAAAAGCTGTGTGAAAAGAAAAGAATTAATTTGTTCCTCTCAGGGTGAGATTTCATGAGAGAAGGAAAATCTGTCTAGGAGTTCAGAATAACATCTCAAGGACATTTTGTTATTGCCATAGGCCCAGTGTGTTGAGATATCTCTTCTTTCCAAGACAGCAAACAATGAGGCTATCCTACCTCCTTCTCTCCTCTGACCTTTAGAAGTTAGAAGAATCCCTCCAGAAGACATAGCTACCTCTTCCTAATCTCCCCCTCACCTGGTGGAACTCATGATAGGACTCATGCTGTGAGGAGTTTAGTGGGGTGCTCATCCTATGTAACTTTGGTTTCTGGTTGGTTAGTTATTCATGCCTAGATTATAAGTTCTGCCCCAAATCATGGGTATCAAACAGAGTGGATAGGGGTTTGTGTTAGGAATCTATAAAATGCTTGTATCTGCACCTAGGCATTGAACATTGCCATTGGGGCATGACTCCTTCTCATGAAAAAGGTTGAACCTTGCTTCTGTTCACTTACATGGTCTATTTCTTTAAGCCATATCCTCTCGTACAATAATCATCACATTTTGAAAAAGATGACTTCAAGGAACAAGATAATGTCACAAGACCTGCATCCTGGGGGATTCACTTGTCCCATCATACTTAAAAAGAGGATAGATTGGAGACTTTTATTGCTCATTCCTCTAGCTACAACACCACATACCCCTTTCACCCATTTTCCTAGTGACTGCTGCTTGATATGGTTGTATCATACTCACCTTTAGTTTGGGGGAGGTTGGGAACATGAGAGAAGTTCTGAGCCTGAGATTATTAGTGTCATAATTAGTATAATTGTATTAGAGACAAGCTCTCTAGATTGACATTCCAGTGAATGGAATGAAAACCAACCTCACCCTCTCTGAATAGTTAACAAAAATAATTCTAAATAGCCAGTGCTTTATGGTTATTTAAAATATTTCAAAATTACTTCAAATTATTTAAAAATTTTAAAAATGATTTCTACTACTAATATAGACAGGAAGTCATGCATTGTCTCTGGTTTAAATTCCAGAAAACTCTAAATCAGAATTATGTGTTGTGTTTCCCCTCAATTCCATCCTACTGCATACACAAGCACTTATGTGTTGTATGAATATTTGGTGAAATGAATTTTTTTAAACCCTTACCTTCCATCTTGGAGTCAATTCTTTTTTTTTTTAACATTTATTAATATTTGTTTTTAACATGGTTACATGATTCATGCTCCTACTTTCCCCTTCACCCCCCGCACCCCCCCCATAACCGAGGCACATTTCCACTGGTTTTATCATGTGTCCTTGATCAAAACCTATTTCCAAATTGTTGTTATTTTGCATTGGTGTGGTAGTTTCGAGTCTACATCCCCAATCATGTCCACCTCAATCCATACTTTCAAGCAGTTGTTTTTCTTATATGTTTCCCCTCCTGCAGTCCTTCCTCTGAATGTGGGTAGCATTCCTTTCCATAGATCCCTCAGAGCTGTCCTGTGTCATTGCATTGTTGCTGGTACAGAAGTCCATTACATTCCATTTTACCATAGTATATCAGTCTCTGTGTACAGTGTTCTTCTGGCTCTGCTCCTATCGCTCTGCATCAATTCCTGGAGGTCTTTCCAGTTCACCTGAAACTCCTCCAGTTTATTATTCCTTTTAGCACAATAGTATTCCATCACCAGCATATACCACAATTTGTTCAGCCATTCCCCAATTGAAGGACATACTCTCTTTTTCCAGTTTTTTGCCACTACAAAAAGCGCAGCTATAAATATTTTTGTACAAGTCTATTTATTTATTTATGATCTCTTTGGGGTACAAACCCAACAATGGTATGGCTGGATCAAAGGGTAGGCATTTTTTTTATTATTTTTCATTTTTAACATGGTTACATGATTCATGCTCCTACTTTCCCCTTTACCCCCCCCACCCCCGCAATCCCCTCACCCATGGCCCACGCACATTTCCACTGGTTGTAGCATGTGTCCTTGTTCAGGGCCTATTTCCAAATTGTTGTTAGCTGCATTGGTGTGATAGTTTCCAGTCTACATCCCCAATCATGTCTGCCTCAACCCATGCGTTCAAGCATTTGTTTTTCTTCTATGTTTCCTCTCCTGTAGTCCTTCCTCTGAATGTGGGTAGTGTTCTTTACCATAAATCCCTCAGAGCTGTCCTGTGTCATTGCATTGCTGCTGGTACAGAAGTCCATTACATTCCATTTTACCATAGTATATCAGTCTCTGTGTACAGTGTTCTTCTGGCTCTGCTCCTATAGCTCTGCATCACTTCCTGGAGGTCTTTCCAGTTCACCTTAAACTCCTCCAGTTTATTTTTTCTTTTAGCAAAATAGTATTCCATCACCAGCATATACCACAATTTGTTCAGCCATTCCCCAATTGAAGGACATACCCTCCCTTTCCAGTTCTTTGCCACCACAAAAAGCAAAGCTATAAATATTTTCGTACAAGTCTGTTTATTTATGTTCTCTTTGGGGTACAAAACCAACAATGGTATGGCTGGATCAAAGGGCAGGCATTTTTTTATAGCCCTTTGAGCATGATTCCAAATTGCCAGCAAGAATGGTTGGATCAGTTCACAACTCCACCACCAATGCATTAATGTCCCAATTTTTTTAGACATTTTTTATTAATTTTTAAACATTTATTAATATTCATTTTTAACATGGTTACATGATTCATGCTCCTACTTTCCCCTTTACCTACCGCTCTCTCCCCAGCCATAGCGGACACACATTTCCACTGGTTTTAACATGTGTCTTTATTCAAGACCTATTTCCAAATTGTTGTTAGCTGCATTGGTGTGGTAGTTTCCAGTCTACATCCCCAATCATGTCTGCCTCAACCCATGTGTTCAAGGATTTGTTTTTCTTCTATGTTTCCTCTCCTGTAGTCCTTCCTCTGAATGTGGGTAGCATTCCTTTCCATACATCCCTCAGAGTTGTCCTGTGTCATTGCATTGCTGCTGGTACAGAAGTCCATTACATTCAATTTTGCCATAGTATATCAGTCTCTGTGTACAGTGTTCTTCTGGCTCTGCTCCTATCGCTCTGCATCACTTCCTGGGGGTCTTTCCAGTTCACCTGGAACTCCTACAGTTTATTATTTCTTTTAGCAAAATAGTATTCGATCACCAGTATATACCACAATTTGTTCAGCCATTCCCCTAGTTGAAGGACATACCCTCCCTTTACAGTTCTTTGCCACCACAAAAAGCAAAGCTATAAATATTTTCGTACAAGTCTGTTTATCTATGATCTCTTTTGGGGACAAACCCAACAATGGTATGGCTGGATCAAAGGGCAGACATTCTTTTATAGCCCTTTGAGCATAGTTCCAAATTGCCAGCCAGAATGGTTGGATAAGTTCACAACTCCACCAGCAATGCATCTAATGTCCCGATTTTGCCACATCCCCTCCAGCATTCATTACTCTCCCCTTCTTTCATTTTAGCCAATCTGCTAGGTGTGAGGTGATACCTCAGAGTTGTTTTGATTTGCATTTCTCTAATTATTAGAGATTTGGAACACTTTCTCATGTGCTTATTGATACTTTTGATTTCTTTACCTGAAAATTGCCTATTCATGTCTCTTGCCCATTTATCAATTGGGAAATGGCTTGATTTTTTTATATAATTGATTTAACTCCTTGTATATTTGAGTAATTAAACTTCTGTCAGAGTTTTTTGTTATAAAGATTTTTTTCCCAATTTGTTGTTTCCCTTCTGATTTTGACTACATTGTTTTTGTTTCTACAAAAGCTTTTTAGTTTAATATAATCAAAACCATTTAATTTACATTTTTTAATTTTCTCTAACTCTTGCTTGGTTTTAAAATCTTTCCTTTCCCAGAGATCTGACAAGTATACTATTCTGTGTTCACTTAACTTATTTATAGTTTCCCTCTTTATATTCAAGTCATTCACCCATTCTGAATTTCTCTTGGTGTAGGGTGTGAGGTGTTGATCTAAACCTAATCGCTCACATACTGTTTTCCAAATTTCCCAGTAGTTTTTTCAAATAGTGGATTCATGTCCCAAAAGTTGGGCTCTTTGGGTTTATCATATACTGTCTTGCTGATGTCATTTACCCCAAGTCTATTCCACTGATCCTCCCTTCTGTCTCTTAACCAGTACCATATTGTTTTGATGACTGCTGCTTTACAGTATAGTTTAATATCTGGTACTGCTAGGCCCCCTTCCTTCACATTTTTTTTCATTATTTCCCTTCACATTCTTGATCTTTTGTTATTCCAAATGAAATTTGTTATACTTTTTTCAAATTCAGTAAAGAAGTATTTTGATAGTTTGATAGGTATGGTGCTAAATAGGTAAATTAACTTGGGTAGAATGGTCATTTTTATTATGTTAGCTTGTCCTACCCATGAGCAATCAATGGCTTTCCAATTGTTTAGATTCAGTTTTATTTGTTTGGAAAGTGTTTTGTAATTGTTTTCATATATTTGCTGTGTTTGTTTTGGTAGATAGATTCCTAAGTATTTTATATTGTCTAGGGTGATTTTAAATGGTGTTTCTCTTTCTCCCTCTTGCTGCTCTAATGTGTTGGAAATGTATAGAAATGCTGATGATTTATGTGCATTTATTTTGTATCCTGCAACTTTGCTAAAGTTGTTGATTATTTCTACCAGCTTCTTAGTTGATTCTCTAGGATTTTTTAAGTAGACCATCATATCATCTGCGAAGAGTGATAGCTTAGTCTCCTCATTGCCTATTTTGATACCTTCAATTTCTTTTTCTTCTCTAATGCTACTGCTAGTGTTTCTAGTACAATGTTAAATAATAGAGGAGATAATGGGCATCCTTGTTTCACTCCTGATCTTATTGGAAAGGCTTCTAATTTATCCCCATTGTATATGATGCTTGTTGATGGTTTTAGGTATACACTGTTTATTATTTTTAGGAAAGGTCCTTCTATTCCTATACTTTTCAGTGTTTTCAATAGGAATGGATGCTGTATTTTGTCAAAGGCTTTTTCAGCATCTATTGAGATGATCATGTGATTTTTGTTTGTTAGACTATTGATATGGTCAATTATGTGCATGGTTTTCCTAATGTTGAACCATCCTTGCATTCCTGGTCTACATACCACCTGATCATGGTGGATGATCTTCTTAATTACTTGCTGGAGTCTCTTTGCTAGTATTCTATTTAAGATTTTTGCATCTATGTTCATTAGGGAGATTGGTCTGTAGTTTTCTTTCTCTGTTTTTGATCTCCCTGGCTTTGGAATCAGTACCATATTTGTGTCATAAAAGAAATTTGGTAGGACTCCTTCTTTGCTTATCATATCAAATAATTTGTATAGTATTGGGATTAGTTGCTCTTTCAGTATCTGATAGAAATCACTTGTGAATCCATCAGGCCCTGGTGATTTTTTCTTTGGGAGTTCTTTGAAGGCTTGTTCAATTTCTTTTTCTGATATGGGATTATTTAGGTATTCTATTTCTTCTGCTGTTAATCTAGGCAATTTATATTTTTGTAAATGTTCAACCATATCTCCTAAATTGTTATATTTATTGCCATATAATTGGGCGAAATAGTTTTTAATGATTGCCTTAATTTCCCCTTCATTAGAGGTGAGGTCTCCCTTTTCATCTTTGATACTGTCAATTTGGTTTTCTTCTTTCCTTTTTTTTTATTAGATTGACCCGTACTTTGTCTATTTTATCTGTTTTTTTTCAAAATACCAGCTTCTAGTCTTATTTATTAATTCAATAGTTCTTTTACTTTTGATTTTATTAATTTCTCCCTTGATTTTTAGTATTTCTAATTTAGTTTTCATCTGCGCATTTTTAATTTGCTCGCTTTCTAATTTTTTGAGTTGTATGCCCAATTCATTAATCTCTGCCCTCCTTAATTTGTTAACATATGCACTCAAGGATATAAATTTCCCCCTGAGTACTGCCTTGGCTGCATCCCACAGAGTTTGATAGGATGTCTCATCATTGTCATTCTCTTCAATGAAATTGTTGATTGTTTCTATGATTTCTTCTTTGACTAGCTGGTTTTGGAGAATCATATTATTTAATTTCCAATTAGTTTTTGATTTTCCTGTCCAAGTGCCCTTACTAATTATTATTTTTATTGCATTATGATCTAAGAAGGTTACATTTATTATTTCTGTTCTTTTGCATTTGTTTGCAATATTTCTATGCCCTATTACATGGTCAATCTTTGTGAATGTACCATGCGCAGCTGAAAAGAAGGTGTATTCCTTTTTGTCCCTATTTATTTTTCTCCACATATCAATTAAATCTAATTTTTCTAGGATTTTATTCACCTCTCTTACCTCTTTCTTATTTATTTTTTGGTTTAATTTATCTAGATCTGAAAGAGGAATATTTAGATCTCCCACTATTATGGTTTTACTATCTATTTCCTTCTTGAGCTCTGCCAGTTTCTCCTTTATGAATTTGGATGCTATGCCACTTGGTGCATACATATTGAACAGTGTTATTTCCGCATTGTTTATACTGCCTTTAATCAGGATGTAATGACCTTCCCTGTCTTTTTTAATCATATCTATTTTTACTTTGGCTTTGTCAGAGATCACAATTGCCACTCCTGCCTTCTTTTTCTCATTTGATGCCCAAAAGATTTTGCTCAAGCCCTTAACCTTAAACTTGTGTATCTCCACCTACCTCATATGTGTTTCTTGTAGACAGCATATGGTAGGGTTTTGGTTTCTAATCCACTCTGCTATTTGCTTCCATTTTATGAGTGAGTTCATCCCATTCACATTCAGAGTTATAATCATCAGTTGTGCATTTGCTGACATTTTCGTATCCTCCCCTATTCCTACCCCTTCTTCTTAAACTATTTCCTTTTAAACCAGTGATTTTCTTTAAGCCAGTATCCCTTATCCCCTCCCTTGATTAACTTCCCTTTATACCCCCTCCCTTATTATTCCCCTCTTTTTATTTTTAAAGGCCTAATAAATTCCCTCCCCCTTCTTCTCCCCTCCCTTTTTTGACCTCCCCACTCCCTTGCTCCCCTTGGTTTCTCCCTTCTGACTTTCTCAGTAGGGTTAGATAGAGTTTTATATTCCAATGGATAATATAGCTACTCTTCCCTCTCTGGGTTGATTACACTGAGAGTAAGGTTTAAATATTACCTCTTAAAACTCTCTTCCTCTCCTTCTTATAATAGTATTTGTCCCCTCCCCTTCCCATGCCCTCTTTGAGTGTAATAGAATATCCTATTTTTCTCATTCTCTCAAGTTTCTCTTGGTGTCCCCTGCTATTCACCCCCCTCTTTCCCACCCCCCATATCATCTTAGACCATTTAATATTCCACCCTCTCCCTATGAATTATTCTTCTGATTACTATAATAATGAATACTATAATAGTGAATAGAGTTCATTACAAACAATTATACATAGCATTTCTCCACATAGGAATACAGATAATTAGATCTTACTCAGGCCCTCAAAAAGGCAAATTTAAAAATTATGAGTTTTCTTTCTTTCCCCTCTGTTTCTTATTTACCTTTTCATGTTTGTCTTGATTTTTGTGGTTGGATATCAAACTTTCCATTTAGTCCTGGTCTTTTCTGTGCAAATACTTGGAAATCTTCAATTTTGATGAATGCCCATACTTTACCCTGGAAGTATATAGGCAGTTTTGATGGGTAGTTGATCCTTGGTTGAAGGCTCAGCTCTCTTGCCTTTCTGAATATCATATTCCAAGCCTTGCGGTGTTTTAGCCTGGAGGCTGCGAGATCCTGTGTGATCCTGATTGGTGCTCCTTGATATTTGAATTGTCCCTTTCTGGCTTCTTGTAAGATTTTTTCTTTTATTTGAAAGCTCTTGAATTTGGCTGTTATATTCCTGGGTGTTGCCCTTTCTTGTTCTAGTGTAGAGGGTGATCTATAGATCCTTTCAATGTCTATATTGCCCTCTTGTTGTAGAACTTCAGGACAATTTTGCTGAATAATTTCTTTTAGAATGGAGTCCAGGTTTCTATTAATTTATGCTATTTCTGGAAGACCAATGATTCTCAAATTGTCTCTTCTAGACTGGTTTTCTTGGTCTGTCACTTTCTCATTGAGATATTTCATGTTTCCTTCTATTTTATCAGTCCTTTGACTTTGTTTTATTTGTTCTTGTTGTCTTGAGAGATCATTAGCTTCTAATTGCTCAGTTCTAGCTTTTAGGGACTGGTTTTCGGTTATGATCTTTTGGTTTTCCTTTTCAATCTGGTCATTTCTGGTGTTCAATTTGCTTATCAGTTCATTTGATTTCTGAGCCTCACTTTCCAATTGCAAAATTCTGCCTTTTAAACTGTTATTTTCTTGCCTGATTTCCTTTTGAGCTATTTCCCATTTCTCTAGCCAAATCTTTTCCAACTTTTTCATCATCTCATATTTGATCTCTTCAAGAGCTTGTGACCAGTTTTCATTATTTGGGAGGGTCTGGATCCTTGTTTGTTCTCCTCTTCTGTTTGCTTGGTTGTCTGAATTTTCTCTCTGTAAAATTTGTCGAGTGTTAAAGATTTCTTCTTCTTGTTGTTAATCTTTCTCTTTTGGCCTTCCTGATTCTGGGTTGCCATTGTTAGCTCAGCCCATTCTCAGGTTTATCCTCACGCTCAGGGTCTGTCTGTGCTCTTTAGGCTCCTGAGGATTCAGTTCTGGTTGTTCTCAAGGTCAATCCCCCCTTGCTTGATCCTTTGCCAAAGGCTCCTTTACAAGTCTCAGGGCACTGCTTCCACAGTTTTATACCCATCTGCACTGGTTCCCTACTCAGGGTTTCAGAGCCTTCTCTCACGCGTGAGCCTGTGTCTGCCTCCACTCGCGCCTGAGCTCTGTGTCCACGCTCAAAGTCCATGCTCGTTCTTTAGCCTTTTGGGTTCCTAAGTCTTGCTGCTCTCAGGAACAGGACCTGGAGCTGCCACTGACTCAATGGGTGCCCCAAACTTGCTCTATATCTCTTGAGCTGGCTTTGACGTTGTAGGTGGTATGTGTGTGTGTGTGTGGGGGGGTTTGCTCAGCCCACGATTTAGTGAGAGCTGTTTCACCCCTTTATAGCATGGAAATGCCCTGATTCCACGTACCTTCCATGCTGTGCCCTTTTGAGGGGTCCCTCCGTTTGTCTGGATTTGTTTTTATGTCCCCTTGAGGAGTCCTGTATGTTTCAGTTAGGAGAGGTTAAGCCATCTTAACCAGGAAGTTTAAAGTCAATTCTGTGTTGCCATCTTAACCAGGAAGTTTAAAGTCAATTCTGTGTATTGGCTCCAAGGCAGAAGAGTGGTAAGGGTAGGCAATGGGGGTCAAGTGACTTGCCCAGGGTCACATAGCTGGGAAGTATCTAAGGCCAGATTTGATCATAGGACCTCTTGTCTCTAGGCCTGGCTCTCAATCCACTGAGCTAAATCTAGGAAACTCTAGATCACTATTATGTGTCTGTGTTTCCCCTCACCTCCATCCCACTGCACACTAAGCACTTATATGTTATATGAATATTTGGTGAAATGAATTTTGTCATTCCCCTGTGAAGATTGTGCGTTTCCCAGAGAATCAAAGAGCTTGAACTTTTGGATTGGTTTGATTTTAATTATAAATATTTTATTTCTTTTCTTCCTTTTTTTTCTTTAAGGTTGGGAACATGAATTTCTACCTGTGTTTAGCTTCCCTATGCTTGGGAATAGTGGCTGCTGCTCCACAATATGACCAGGCTTTAGATTCTCAGTGGGACCAATGGAAGGCAAAATATGAGAAGACCTATGAAGTGGTAATCTTTTAACTACTTTTTACACCAGTAGTGTATGCATACATCTCCCAGGTGGTCTAATGAAATGACCTTTCCCCAGAAGCCAATGATTCACTCTGCAAGAGCTCAGTGTGCTCAAGATTGCTGATTTTCCCACATAAGGTTGGGGTAGGAATGTCTTATATCATCACAGCTTGGAACCCCTTCTCAGAAATGAATTTTCTAGGATATGAGACAATATTTAAATGTAGTCACCATCCCAACTGTGCTAACCTACTTATTGAAAGTGGATTTGGTCTGAAGAAAGTTTAACTTGTATGCATGATACAAAAGCTTATTGATGACTTCAAATCTGGCCTCAGATACTTCCTAACTACGTGACCCTGGAAAAGTCACTTAACCCCATTACCTAGCCCATACTGCCCTTTTGCCTTAGAACCAATATATAGTCTTCACTCTAAGACAGAAAGTAAGACATTTTTTTAAAAAGCCTTGTTGAACTTTACTTTTTTTTTGTACTTTCTTTCAGAATGAAGAGAGTTGGAGAAGAGCAGCATGGGAGAGTAATTTGAAAATGATTGAAGCACACAATCTGGAGTACAACACTGGCAAACAGAGTTTCCAGATGGGAATGAACAAGTTTGGTGACATGGTGGGTATATCTGCTAATTCTGAGAAGTGGATTCTTTTTTTGCTCCCAATACACTTAATATAAGACACCTTTCTTTTCATTTTAGACCACTGAAGAGTTCAAACAAGTGATGAATGGCTATCAATCCAATGGATTACAGAGGAGGACCAATGGATCTCTACTTCATGAACCTCTCTTTGCACAGATCCCTGAATCTGTAGATTGGAGAGAGAAAGGCTATGTAACTCCTGTTAAGAATCAGGTATTAGTCTTGTTCAAGTTCTGGCCATAGATAACAGATAAAACTCAGTGAGGATTTTGATAAAACATTTAAATATTGGGACTTCAGATGAGCTCTGTGATTGAGTTCTCTTTCATTGTTTTGAGACTGTTCAGATCTGTCTTAAAAAGCTTTTTAAGATTTTCAAATGAACAAACTCACCTTCATTTTGACTTTCAGGGTCGGTGTGGTTCTTGTTGGGCATTTAGCGCCACTGGCGCCATTGAAGGTCAGTGGTTCCGTAAAACCGGCAAACTTGTTTCACTTAGTGAACAGAACTTGGTTGACTGCTTTTCTTCTGAACGCAATGATGGCTGTTGTGGTGCTTCCATGTACAAAGCTTTCCAATATGTGAAGAAAAGGGGCGGCATTGATACAGAGGAATGTTATCCTTACTTTGGAAAGGTAAACATCCCCATCATTTTCATTTAGGCCTTATTTGAATGGAGAGACTCATTTTGGGGAAATGAGTGTTGGGTAGACCTGTAAAAAAGAATGTGAAAGAAAATGGAGGCTTTGATACAAGAGGAATCATCTCTCCATTGGAAGGTAAAACTTAGTTATTAGATGCCCCATCATTTTGGTTTAGCTATGTTTGAATGGAGAGACTCAGTTTCAGGGAAGGAGAACTGAGGAGGCTTAAAGAGACAGTGGACTTAAATACCCACCTCCCTAATCAAACCTCAGAATCTATAGCTAATCCAAAATATATCAGCAATTAAAATAAGTTCCTTTTACTATGTATCTAGCTAGAGATATTAAAATATTTTAAAATATTATATAGTAAATTGAAAATTTATTTTAATACTTAAAGTTTAAAATAACATTATAAGCAGTTATGAGGAACTTAGGTGGACCAGTAGATAGATCATTAGACTTGGAATCATGAAATCTATCTGAGTTTAAATCTGGCCTTGGTCCATGCTAACTTTGTGTGCCACTAGGCAAATCATATACCTCTGTATGCCTTACTTTCTTCATTTGTAAAATGAGCTGGAGAATGTCAGTACATTTCCAAGACAACTCTCAAAAGAGTCAGACTCAGGACTGAGATGACTAAACAACAACAAGCATTTATACGTAAAGCACATGAAGAAAATTTGTTTACTGGATTATCTCTATAGTTAAGACTCAGAAAGCATTGTATTTATTATCTAGTCAGACATCTTCATTTTACAGGTGGGAAAACTGATGTCCCGAAATCATAAGAGTATGGCCTCAGACACTCCTAGTTGTATGACCCTAGTCAAGTCACTGAACCCCCATTGTCTGGCCCTTTATCACTCTTCACCCACATCCAGCTATTTTCTTGAGCTGTTAATAAATTTCCTGGGAAAACATTGCTCATTGATTTGTTAATTTTGTGACCATCAATTTTAAATTCATTAAATTTAAAACACTTCAATAAAAACTACTAAATTTAAATTTAAAATTTAAAGACCATTTCTCTATTTCATTTAAAAAGAAAAAACAATGCCAATATCAGCCAGAATGCTCTGGTGCTAGTGTCACTGGATTTGTACACATTCCATCTGGGCAAGAAAGAGCACTCATGGAGGCTGTAGCAACTGTGGGTCCCGTCTCAGCTGGTATTGATACTTCAAATCCATCCTTCAGGTTCTATCAGTCTGGTAAGCATTTGTTCTTTGTTATTTCTGTAACAATACACATGCATTTTACTGCCATTCCTTAGTATTTCTCAAGCTAACATATCACTTCAATATCTTAGGTGTTTATTTTGAACCACAGTGCAGCAGTTCTAACCTGAATCATGCTGTGCTGGTTGTGGGCTATGGTTCAGAAGGAATAGATGGAAAGAAATACTGGATTGTCAAAAACAGGTAAATCAATTCCTAAAAATCCTTTTTTTACCTGAAACATCATTAGTCTGCTTGTTGCCAGATTTTTGGTTATTTAATTTTGAAGGAAGAGGGAGGAAGAAGAAAAATAGTGGTCCCCTTTTTCATTCTCTAAAATTCCTGGCAGTTTGGTGGCCCAGTGCACTTGGCTTCGAATCTGGAAGACTCTTCTTCATGAGTTCAAATCCAGCCTCAGACATGGAACTTACTTAGTCATATGACCCTGATCAACTCACTTTAACCCCATTTTGCCGCGCTTCCTCATTAAGAAAGGAGATGGCAAACCATTCCAGTGTCTTTGCCAAGAAGATTCCAGAATTAGAATCACACAAAATCAGATATAACTGAACAACAAAGTTTTGTGAATTAGGAAAGGATGGATCTTAATGTTTGGAAAGGCCTACCTTATTTATTTTTAGCACTCAGACTAACTTTAGAGTTCTCCAGTGGTTCTTCATTGGTTCCATTAACCACTGATGACTAGATAGTGCAAAAGATTTCTGGTTAGTAATGTTCTTCGACTGTTGTTGGACCGCTAGTTGGACTGTTCTAATACTGTTTTGTTGGGACTTAGAAAATCTTAAAAGTGCTTCATAGATTGTGAGCAGCTGTGATTCATGCCATCAGCAGGCATTTTCATTGCTTTCTGGAAAGTCCAGCTCACTTCCAGTTTCAGTTACATTGGGTGTCATAATGCTTGCTTTGTGTCCATAAAGTAGAAATCTACTTTTGGACAGTCCTCTCTCTGATGCTTCAAATTTATTTTCTCTGCAGCTGGGGTGAAGAGTGGGGTGACAAAGGGTACATGCTGATGACCAAAGACGAGAATAACCACTGTGGAATAGCAACAGAAGCCAGCTACCCTGAAGTGTGATTTCATCGAAGGAGAACCACTTCAGAAAGATTTGAAAACAGGTTCCAAGACCCATATCCTTTGGAATAAAACACTTGAATGTAGCCCAGCATCCAAGTTATAATTTGAGTTCCTTGTGACATTTTTACATTTCTGAAATGTAAACACTACTTTGTTATAAATAGCTTATAATAATCCTTAATTCAAAGACTTATGAATTTTCATTTTAAAATTGTATGTATAAAGATTTTCCTTTTTAAATGAACCTCAGTTCATTGTATATGCACTTTTGGAGAGCTGATTGAGAAGAGGATTGGGTATATAGTTTTTTTGTCCTAGAATGGGGAATCAGTCAGTGGCTACAAATAGTTTTGGGGATTGAATTTAACATATTGTACTCTACCTCATTACAACATTAAAGGCTGATCAATGACTCCAACTGGCTTTGGCATTACTTCAGTCTCTTGAAAAGCAAAACACAGAAAGTTACATGTTCAATTTTCAGGAGCCATTAGTAATCGATGTACAGACTTGTTACCTGTTAATTATGTGAATATAGAAACATACATATAGGCCTACTGAAGTTATATGGAGCAAGGACAATCCCATCTTTTTAACATCTAAAAGGTTTTTCAAGATAACCTTGACATAATATTACAATGAGAGCTCATATAGTCTAATGGTTACTGTTAAGCATGATTATTACCTTTGCATCTTTTTCCATCATCAGCTTAAGATCTTTGTATAAAATCATATTAGTTTTATTTTAGCATTGGAATTTAGCATTTGGAAATTGGAAATTAGCTAAATTGAAATTTAGCATAGCTTACTTATGTAGTACTTTTTAAAGTTTTCAAATGTCTTCATGTATGGTCAATCAATAAACATTTATTATTCACCATGTGCCAGGAACTGTGTTTAAAGTGCTGGGGATGAAAGTGTGAAAGAAAGACAGTCCCTGTATTCAAGGAGCTTACAATCTAATTAGGGAAAGAAACAAACAATAAGCCTGATAAGGGATTGGGAGAGACTACAAAAGAAGTTAGAAAAGTCAGAAATTAATCCTTACAGTCCCTCTGAGGTAGATGCTATAATTATCCCCATTTTATAGAGGGAAGTTGAGGCCAAGAGAGGTAAAATAAATCACATGACTTAAGATCCCTCACTAATAAGTATCTATGGTAAGACTTGAACTGTCTGTCTGAAAGTACAATCTTGATCCCAGTTGTGGAAATATACTCATATGGCTCTTTTCTTTATGCCCCCTTATGATTGAAGATGTATCAGATCTGTGATCTCTGAGCCAGCCAGAATTTACCCCCCAGATAATAGCTAAGGTAGGGTCTCAGGGTTGGGGTATGCAGAAATCTGTATTACTTTCCTCCCCCATTCCTCCTCAAAATAATTACTACATTAGCCCTTTGTGCCTGCCACCTTTTGTTATCTGCCTGAAATGATGCCCTTCAAATAGGTTCTTTACAAAATATGACTCAGAAGTGCTAGTTTATCAGTGAGCACCACAGAAGGTAATGAGCCCTTTCAGGAGGTATTTAACTACACCCAGTCATCAAATTTAATGGGATCTACACTTTTAAGGGAATCTGTATAGTAAACTAAGTGATTCCCACTAAGATGTCTTGAATACTGAGGAATAAATAGCCTTGCTGAGAAGCTTTCTCCACCTTTTCCTCTCTTATAGTTAATCCATGGATAATTTTATCTAGTTAGTCTTAAAATTAATACTTCATACTCTTTCATTGATTATTTTTTCTTTTTGCCCAAGTTCATAGAAAGACAGAGTATTTGCAATCTTAAATTGCAATTGATCAAATTATTTAGAAACTTTTAAGGCTTTTTTTTTTCCTCTGTGTCTCCCTCCAGATCTTCCAGTCACTTAAAACTATGTGTCCTGGAATGGCAGATCCATAATTAATTAACTTCCTTTCATCCTAAACCTTTCCATTTCTTAGTCCTTCCACCTTCTAGTGGTCACTGAAATCTGGCACATTTCTGATGACATTGCAACCCTGACCACACTTTCTAGGGCTGTTGAGCTTTTACTCATACTCTATTCATCCATCCAAACTCTGATTACTCATTCTACTCAGTTCCCATGACTTAATCATTATTCCACCCCAGCCACATATAAGGATAGTCACCCATTGGATCTTACTATTTCACATATTTTTCATTTTCTTAAGAATTGTTTTATTTGATCATGACTTCCTATAATTCCATATCTCCCTATACCTCACTCCCTCCTCAAACCATTTTTCACCCTCCTCAAGATGTCTAATTCATCTATTTCACAGTGGGATTTCAGGTTCTTACCTTACCTTATTCTGACCTTATTTCTCTCACTCTCCACTAACTCTATATGTTAACTAGTTCTACTCTCAATCCAGTAATATGTAAATTCCTGAAATTCTTGTCCTGTCACTAATCATGATTTCCCAGATCCCAAATCTGAATTCCTTTGTTCCTCCTATTTATGTACTACTGAATGGAGCTTGATCGTGATACTGATTAGTCTGCTACAGATTTGTTTTATGATTTAACCCAGGCTAGCCAGGCAATCCCTTTACACCTCTCTGATCAGTTGACTATTTCACATGCCCCCAGTGACAAATCCAGACATTTTCATCCCTTTTCAAGTTTTCCATCATACCTTGTCATCAAGAACCTCAACTCACACATCACAAAAAAACCTGAAGTCATTTTTAGAAAGCTTCCCCTGTTTTCCCTCCTCATCTCATATCACTTACTATCCTCACAATTTCCTCTGTCTTTCTCTCTTTCCATCTCTCTCTGTCTCTGTTTTTCTCTGTCTCTGACTATCTGTCTCCCTCCATCATCCCTACTGTGTCTGATGAAAAAATTACTTTTCTCTTTGCTAAGGCAAAACATTTCTACCCTTGGTGCCTTCAATCTGTAGCCCCTCCAGCAGATTTCCCACTGTCATTCCTGTTCTCTATGTTATCTTCAGGCTCTCCACCATCTACTGGCTTCTTCCATCATGCTTATTAACATAACCATTACTAAAAGAAAAAAAATGAAACTAAATGAAAAACAACACTCCCTTGATCCTACCATCTATACCATCCTTTCCCTGATATTTCTTTTCTACTTTCTTAATAACCATTTTTAAATGTTTTATTTTTTTCCATATTACATATAATTTCTAATATTCACTTCTTGACATTTTGCAATCCATATTCACTCTCTCCCCTTAATCTTAGCCCTCCCCAAGAAGGCAAGACATATGATATAGGTTATATAGATACTATCATATAATACATATTTCCATAGTCATGTTATGAAACAAGACATCTATTACTTACACTAGAGAAAAATTAGTGTAGGAAATAAAGAAAAGAATGATACGTTTCATTTTGCATTTGGACTCCATTTGCTTCTTCTATGGCAGTGGGTATCCTATTTTTTGTCAAGTCCCCTACATCTTTACCTGGCTTATAATAGTTGTCCTTCACAATTGATCCTTACACATTATTGTTGTTACTGTGTACAAAACTTTTTATCACTACATATAAGTCTTGCCTGGTTGGTTTTTTTTTGTTTGTTTGTTTTTGTTTTGTGATCATCTTGTCATTTCTTAGGGCACAATAGTATTCCATTACAAGAATATACCACAACTTGTTCAGGCATTCCCCAGTTGATGGACCATCCATAACCTTCTTGAGGAAGTATCAACAATGTGTGCTTCCACATTTTCTCCTCTGATACTCTGCTATCTGGCTTCTGACCCGAGTTTACTAAAACAGATCTTTCCAAATTTAACCACTGATATCTTAATTGCCAAACCTAATGGCCTTTTCTCAAACATCATCCTTCTTGACTTCCCCCAACTCCAATGCATCCTTTTCTTGTCTGACAAACTGGTTTTCCTAAAGCACAAGTTTCACAACATCATCCCATCCCCATCCTGCTCAATGAATTCCAGTCCTGTTTGACATCTTAAGCTTTTCATGACCTGGCCACTTCCTACCTTCCCATTCTTATACTTTACTCTCTTCCACATACTGTGTGATCCAGCTTCAAGTACTATGTACCATTGACTTTTTAATCTTGATGATGATATGAGGAATATAAGGGTTTTAGGGAGGACTTGCCACACTCGATGCCTGTCAGACCCTTTTCAGAGGTGGTCATCCACCTTTGGTATCCACCTGCCACCCAACTCTCACATGTGGCTACAAGAAACTACAGCATTCACAGCAGCTACATTCTTGCAAAATAATCTCTGAGGATGGACTAAACCAGGTCAAGGATAATTGACAGGCCTCAAATGCATTGGTGAGTTAGGATGAAATATGTGAAGACTTCCCCTGGTGAAACGGGAAGATGGGAATAATTCATTCCAACAGCTATGAAGGTGGCTGCAGAAGTCACTATGAAAGGCTTAGAACTTGGTCCAAAGAGGCCAGAGTCATCTGTTATATCCAGTCATCCTGGCTTTTGTCTTGCCACTGGACTTCAATGACTCTGGAAGAAGTGAGAATGATGACTATAATTCTAGCTCACTTAAATGCAATTCATTCACATGTTGAGACTTTACCCCGTGATGCCATTGGACCTCTTTGAAAATTGAAGGATGAACAACTCTATCATCCAGCTACCCTGGCTTACTTCAGTTTCTTGAATGCAACATTCCATCTTCCTATACCTTTGTGCTAACTATCCCTCATATCTGGGATACTCTGCCATCTGGCTTCCCTTTCCTATAAGACTCACCTCAAATCCCACTTTCTGCCAGAAGTCTTTCATAATCTATCTGTTCCTTTCCTCCTTCCCCACCACCACCACTCTTCTGCCTTTGCCTTGAATTACTTTTCCTTCTATTCATATCTTATTTGCATTTTGACTCCTCCATTAGGATGTGAGTGACATTTAGCAGGGAGAGTGATTTTGCCCTATACCTTTGCAATCCCAGCATTTACCACAGTAGCTGGCACATATTAAGGATTTACAGATGTTTGTCAAGTGACTGATTTACTTGACTGATTGATGAAGGCCTTTGGTATTTCACTTTAAAGATGAGCAAATATGGAAATTTAATAAATTGTATTTCCTTTCCTTATTCTCTCACTTCATTCAGCTAAATCTGTTCCTAATGCTAATCAATTGAAAAGAAATGTCTGTGTAGGATTTGTTTAGTCTGTGAAGGAAATGCTAAAATAATCATCTCCTAACTGGGAGAGAGGAATGCAAAAGTTTAAAACAAAAATAGAAATTCTAGTTGTAAAGCAAAAGAAGAAAAGTAAATCAGTAAAACAAGAAGCTCTTATGGTTTGCAGAGTAGAGGATATAAACCAATAAGGATGTATAATATAATGCTGACTTATGGCCATGAGATTGGACAATATGCCAACACAGAGTGTTGTGAAAATTTTGGTTTATGAAGAGAAACACAATCTTGAGTAGAGTTTGATGACTGTGACCTAATCACGACTTGTTTTTAAAGAATATGTTTTATCTGGCTTAGACACTTGCCTGAGGGAGTTAGCAGTAAAAGTACATGTAATTTAACCATTAATGCCTTGACTGTGTGGTCATCCCAAGTATGTGGCCAAACCCAGCTACTAGGTTTATTATCTATCTGCCTCAACTTACTTCTTTGTAAAGAGTGGATACCAATATGTTTTACACATATGTCATATATCATAACAGGAAGCCAAAGGGTTAATTAAATATCTTTATATCTATTTAAATTTTGATGCCCTTAAAGAAAATTAGTGTCATTTACCAATGACTCCCAAATAGAGTCCTCCTTTATTAAAAAAAATGTAATATAATATAATTCCACCATAATTTCATGACAGATTTTATAGATTGGTTTGGGAGGATTGTCAGAGCAGTGCTAGGTTTTGCTGCTACTAAGCCACCATCTTGGCTCCTCCACCCTCTGACAGATGTCATAGAGGTAATGCCTCCTCTCCTTCATGAAGTTAGATTAGCTTTTTTTAAAGGGTGTTGAAACTGTTCCTTAAATTTGAATTGACTAAGAAAATAGCTTCAGGACTTTGATATGGGTCTCTTGTCTCTTGGGGACAAAATAGCCAGAACCTGAGGGGCTGAAGTTCCTCCATGTAGTTTTCAAGATCTTAGAATAACAGCATGACTAAAACTACAAAACTGTATTCAGCCTTCTCAAATCTTTGCCTTGGATGAATATTCTTTCCCTTCTCTGAATACCTTTTCCCTTGCTATGGCTAAGTAAACTTCTTTTTGTTTACTCTCAGATGGATTCCAAGTATAAAGTTTCATTCCAGTTTGGGACTTAAACTACCAAGAGAACAGCCGATTTCAACAGATATAAAGAATGCAAAGAAACAGAACGATTTGTGGGATGTGATGAGGAATGAAAACAGCAGAATCAAAACACATCACAGGATCACATAATCTCAGTTGGAACAGAACACAGAAGCCATCTAGTGTACCTAGTATAACTGAGCCAGAATCCTCTCTACAGAATACTCAATGAGGAAACATCAAAACCTTGTTTTCTCTAGCACTGTGATGAGAGAGAGACAGAGACAAAGAGAGACAGAATCATATATTTATAAAATCAAGCAAAGGCCTTAAGTAGATGTGTATAAAAGTACATGCACTTAATGTCTATACATATATGTATGTTTATATAGCATGCTGTTTTGTGATATATGTATGTGTGTGTGCGTATATATATATGTATATATAGAGAGAGCCACATATCTATTTCTTTTTTCTCTATATATCCATGCATATTATTACACATAAATCTATAATATCCCTACTTTTTTTTAAACCCTGACTCTAGGTAGATAATAATTTCTTTTTTTAAAGATGAAGCTAAGACCCATTTAGACTTTCCCAATGTATCATAGGAAGGAAAGGGGCTGCTGAAGCTTCCCTTTTCCCTTCTCCCCAACCACTGACTTTATCATCTGCTCCATTTCCTCCTGTGATGAGAAAGAACTGTATTGATGCAAACTTTTCTTTGAGTTCCAGATCGATCCCCTAATGTAGCCCCGGCTTCTCCAGATGTGTCTATACATCCCGGGTCTTACCCCTGAGAGCTTTGAAACAATATAAATGAGATAGTTCACACTCCTCTATTAATGCTGTTTCCAATCATTTGGATTTTGACAAGCTAAAATCTATTTGTGGAGCTTTATTTGTTGAAAGAAGAATATCTGATTTTACTGGAGGTGTTAATAGAAATATTCTAGGATTAACATATAGGAAACACATACATGCCCTAGGTCCCCTTCTCCCTGCAGCTGTGACTATGATCCACCACCTCAAATGGAAAGGAATTATTTTATGCAGATCCAGAGGGAACCAAGGGATCAGCTAGCAAGGTCAATTATTTTTTTTGGTCACTACAGACATGGTTTAATAAACTTTCCCTTTTTATTTCCTAAAGTCAAATGTGAATGTTTATATGCAACTTCTGTTTCTTCGCAAATGATGCCTACCTTTCTGCAAGTATTTGAGTCCAAAGTTTGGGTGGGAGGGGGACAGGATGGGATGGAGAGAGCAGAGGAGGGAAAATACACATTATAATGAAAGTCAGTAAAACTGAGGTTTAGTCCCAGTGGGGATACTTTTAAAGTTGAGGTGCAACCACCATGGATTCTAGTCCCTGAAAAATCAGATGAGTTCAATAGAAACATGCAAAATGTCTTAGACTATTTTGTGGAGGTTATCTAACCTTTAGGAATTTCCCAGCTTGCCTTCTTTTTAATTTTTTAACATTAAACCGGTACCTTCCATCTTAGAATTGATACTAAGTATTGGTTGCAAAGCAGAAGAGCAGTAAGGGCTAGGCAGTTAGGGTTAAGTGACTTGCTGAGGGTCAAACAGTTAGGAAGGCTAGATTTGACCCCCAAGACCTCATATCTTGAGGTCTTGAAGTGGTGCACTTCATAAAGTGAGTCCTGACATCTAGAAGTTCAAATTAATGGAACCAATAATTATTTGTTACTGGCCAGGGCAAACTTTCATAATGAAAGTTGCACCAGACCGAAATTACGATGCAGTTTTTATAGGGTGCAAGAGAAAAAGCAAACAACTTTCATTAATGAGACATAACCTTGATGAAGCAAGCAAACCTTATTATCCAGAAGCTATAAACGTCAGTAGCATGGGGTCCAGTGTGGGAAGCCAATAAGAGAATAGATAAAAATCTGAGACTCCTCTTTTTGACCCCTTTTGTGATCCTTGTGATTTCTTCTTGAAAAGTATTATGGCCTTACTGAAAAGCTTTAAGTTCCTATCAAACCTGAATTTAAAGGGTTAACACTGTTAACACAGCAAGGAATGCTGCTGCCTGTTATAGCTAAGGCCAAGATACTCCCCAACTTGGCTTTCTGATAAAAACCTAGTCAAAATTCAGCCTTGGCCTTGGTCTATTCTGAAGCCAATGTTTTCTGTTTTGATGTGACATAATTTGTAACTTCTGCACATCTGCAAAGTTTCAGGGGGGTTCTTTTGTGTGAAATGATTCTTGAAATATATATATATATAACAAACTCCATGCTCCTGGAGCCAGAGCTGGAAGCATGAAGTAAAAGACATTTCCCTTGTCCTCTCCTTATTTCCTTATCAACTAAACTGTCCTTATCAGAGATGATAAAGAGATCTCTGCAGTCCAGGATATTCCATTTTATATCTTATCCTGGACTGGCTGTGTGAAAGGGAGTTATTTTCTCATGAATCCTGACTGTTGTTTTGGTTCTGAGCTGACTGACCTTCACAGAAAAGCTCATTTCTGATTTCTGCTTTCCCCAGGGAAAAACAGGTTTTCTGGTCAATGACTTGGTTTACTTCACTTCAATCCCCCCTTTTCTTGTGTGTGTGAATCAAACCCTTGACTCAATTTCGGTGCTATGGGAGGGTAGTGAGACTGCATCCTGTATCACTCCATAATGGTTGACATAGAAAGAACAGGCTCCTCCCAATGCCTCACAGAATCTATCCTGCTTGAAGAACAAGATGTGCAGCTGCCTTCTATTTGGAAGTACCATCTCAGTCAGGGAGGACAATGAATTTTCTAAGAATTAACAGACGTTTCTAATTCACTGAGGTCTAGATCAGTTTGCTGTGAGAGTGGAAATTTTGTCTGCCTTGAGCCAAGGCAATAGGGCCTAAGGCTGCACTACTTCCTACCCCCAACCCTATCAAGATCTCTATAAGAATGGGTGCTCTATGGCCAAACAAGACCAGGGAGGTGTTCATTAGTGTGTTTTCACTGTCTTTGGGGAAAGGCAAGGTGCAAACCAGGTACCTGGAGGGACTTTTCCAACACTAGACCTCCGGGGGATCAGTGTGAGGGGCTGTAATAATGCTGAAACAGTAAAGGGCAGAATTCACAAACAGGTGCCATTGCCCTGCAAGTCCCCAAGGGTGAAGATCTGCTCATGTCCCCTTTTACATTGAGTTTTGGCCTCAGTGTCTGTGATTAAGTCAACAGAGAGCATTGGGAAGGTGGGAGGAGCTCACAGATCCCTGGGTCCCAAAACCAATGTAATAAGGAGTGTTATGATTAAAATGGATATAGATGGATATAGATAAAAGTATTAATATTTTATTTATAGCTATGTTGGTAAATTTAAGAAAGACCATGCACCCGCTAATATCTAATTCAAATTGCCCGCCATTACCTTCTCCCACCTCGCTGCCTCGTACCAAAGAGAGCTTCCCAATCAAGTTCTCTCTATTTAAGCTACACTTTACATTGGCTCACATCACCACGTAAGACAGAAAACCCATTGAATCATGAGAAATTTGGTTCTCTCTCTGGGTGATGCCTCTATGTGACCACATTCAGGTGCCCAGGATTGGGGACTGCAGTGAGTAGGAGCAGTCAGTTTGGTTCCAGCAACGATGTCTCTATGTGCCCCAACAGGTGAGGGTGGCAGTTTCTTCACCACTGATCTCTTACAGTGAAATATAGCCAGAGATACGCAGGCTGCCAACCACCCTACCTAGGCTGGATTTCTTGCTAAGGTTTTGTCATTCTTGAGGCTTGTGCTGAGGGCAGAGTGCTGGGGGCTGGGTCTAGGGGGAGTCAGAGGAAGACTGGATTGTGAGCACAAGGCCAAGAGGAGAGGCAGGGCTGTCCTGGCAATGCAGCCCCCTTCTGGTGTGAGGGAAGTCCTGAAACTCCCTTTCTCTGTTGCATGACTTTAGGGTTTATCTGGTGCCATGGGGCAAATATCTCTTGTCCCCAGGCTGAACAGTGCAATGCACCAGTCATGTTGCAGTCAGCCTTGCCAAAATACAAGCATCAGTTCCTCGGTTGTGCTGCCCATCAGCCCTATAAGAGCCTGCAGGATCTCGCCAGCCCATTCCCAGGAGGCTTCATTGTCCTATCTCAATTCCCCCTCTACTAGTAACATGGAAAATGGCAGGGTGGAATTCCTGCAAGATACAGGGTCAAGCCTCACCCAGAATTTCAGGGGACCTCTCCCCTGGAGAACTCTGGATGAGGGGACAGTTTAAAGCAGTTAGGGACAGTTGATTCCTGAGGGTTGAAGTGAGAAGGTCACTCTGTTTGCTGAGCTCAGTTCTGGATAGCTTTGGTGGCCTGTGGCATTAGCCATTTTGGTTCTTCTTTGCAGTTTGCCTGTTTAGCTGAACTAGACCTTTCCTGCAATAGCATTTGTTACCATTTAGTTATTTTAGATATTAGAAGTGATAATTATAGGCTTTGAGGGCAAGCTAGCTATAAAGTCTGCCACTCCCTCCTGAGGGGGGAGGGGCTGTTTTTATCTGACAGTTCAGGGCTTCCCAGATCTTATCCAAATCCTTCAAACCCCTTCCTCTCTTATCAGTAAAACTTCATCTTTAAGGTAGCTGTGCCTGGCTATTATTTTGAGAATACTCACATCCTCCATAAAGCTTGGTTACGTTCAGTTGTAGCCCAAGTCAGATCCTCATTCTGTCCCTGATAGCTACTAGACATCAAGCTTCTCCTATTGTTCCTAGTCAAACTTGCGGGGAAATAAGTTGAGAAAGTAAACATCTTAAGGAGAAAGCTTTGCCTGGCCTTCCCAGAATTTACCTGATCAACCTCCATTTCCAACTGATTCCAACTACTTGGTGGGAGGGGTGAGAGTAAAGGAGTACCTACCCCTCCCTGCTCACTCAAGCCTATGTGTGTGGGAGGAGTGTGTCCTGCAGGTTTCTGGTTTCTGGCCAAGACTTCAGCTTCCCAAATATCTCTGTTAAGATGAACATAACACAGTCAAACCTTTGACTCAGTGTCCGTTAAGGGTATATAGTGGAAGCAAAGGAATTTTCCTGTCTATAGTTTGCCTGAAAAACTTCTACACTATGGGGGTACAATGTCCTAGGCTATCCCCCCTCCTCCAGATATCTAAGGGAAAAGGGGTGATGGTTTCAGTCTTCTCTAGCTTCTTCATAGCTGATAAGGGGTGCAGAATCCCTGGGAGGAAGAGGAAGGGGCTGTGGGCACAGGGTCTGCAGGTGCCTGTCCACAGGGAATGCTCGATCCTGAAGGCTAGGAGACCTGAAGGGCCTGTCCATAGACTGTTTCCTATGACTGGCTGACAGGTCACAAGGGGAAGTATCAGTTTCTAAGGCAGAAGTATAGAAAGCAGGACAGCACCAGATACAAACAGAGAAAATTAGTATAATAGAAATTGTTATTAAACATTAACATGTGGGTATCTTAACCAACAGACTTCATTTCCAGAAAACATTCCCTGACAGGAAATGATTATTTTAGGAAATTTTATTCTGGAGTTGTTTGCAGAGTTGATGTATGATGTTTCTGTTAAAGAATATTCTTTTGCAAAGCCCACATTTACATAGCAGCTATAACCACCTGAGTAACAATATTTCAGAGATGAATTTCTTTACCCCAGATCCTGGAAATCCAGAAAGCTTTGGGTTATTTTTCCAAACTCAAGATCTAAACTTCAATCCTGGTAAATCAAGGCTGCACATACCAGCCATTTATCAATAACTCTACCTAGTTCTCAAAGTATATTCCCTAAAAAAATGACAATTTTCAATTTTTAACCCAATAGGTTGTTTGGGGAAATGAAAGCTTTTATTTTTATTCAATTTGTATTATGTATGTACTATGGGAATTTGACACAAAAGAGAAGGCAGACAGGGAAAACACTTCCTCACAGGCCAAAGCTGTCACTGACTCATGCCATCATTACGTCACTCAAGGATTTGCAGCCTAGATGGTCAGAAAAGGTCCAGTCCAAGTTGAACCCTGGATTCCCTCTCTTATCACAGGACATTCTCTGTCTTTTGCATACTTCATCACCATTAGATCCCAGAAGCCTTCTTTTTCCTTAAAAGACAAGTCTTATCCATTACAGGTCAGAAAAATTCTGCTTATCAGCAGTCTAGAAACAAATTTCCATATCCTCAAAGAAAGGCTGATCACTCAGTTATTCTTATATATCTTGGCGAGAAGGAACAGGAGTGCTGAATTGAGTAGCTCTATAGTAAATATAAATCAGGGCTGTATCATCTCCTGGTCCTAGGCCTAAAACAAGGCCAAACAGGAATCTCTTCAGGGTAACCTTCCAGAGAAATTCCAGAATCATTTGTGATTTTCTAAAACCACATACATCAATTTTAGAAATATCCCTGAGTCAAAGATCCAATTATAAGAGCAGAACATCTATCTGTTGTTTCACCTCCCCTTTCACTCTCTCCCTTTCTCTTCACAAATCTGCATATGCAAGCTTTATTGACTCCAGATCAAAGTTCCTTCTCCTTCTGCATTCAAACACAATATACCCCTTCATCTTTGATTTACTTTTACCATCTTTCAGTAACCAGTGAGATTACTATAATTTAAAATATTTCATGTATCAAATCCTTCAGAATAAATCATTGTCAGTGGATTTTAGTTTGAATTCCACAACCTCCAAATAACTTTGATTAAAGTTCTTTAGCAACTTTTCAGTGTTTAAACAAGCTGAAGTTCAAAGCATTTACCCTCACTCCTTTCAACCCATCTGTTTAAAACAGAATAAAATCTCCAGTTTAGTTTCCATTTACCTCAGAACATTGCTACATACAGGATTAAATTCCTTCAACATTATTCTGATTTATCATATGTTGCATCTATTTCACACTAGAATTCACACCTATTATTTCCTTATTCATTACTCTTATTTATTCTGGTGTCTCCTCTTTACCATTATTGCAAATTGAGATAAGGTACTATACTTAAAAAAAAAAACAACAAAATAAAAACAAAAAATAAACACTACTTTATTTCAGGGCTGGTCAAATTTTCCTTGTTAAGGGCATATAGTTTGCAAATCATATATTCTTAACCTATTCAGGTGGAAAACTTAAAATGCATACATATTTTGTATTCACTCAGCATTACTTTCTAGCAATTTGTGTCTGAATACATGTTAATCTCTAGATCACAATTCCTTCTTATACATTGTACACATTTTAAAAAACAATTCATACAACCTTAGTCAAATACAACACTATTTAGAAATTCCCACTTTTGCAAAATACCAAATTCTTAGTACTTATATTAAATCCCATACATAGATTAACAACTAAAAAAAAAAAAACAAACTTCTGAGTTACGTGATCACTCGTTGCTAGCACATACATTAAAATAACATCTCATTGAATTAAAAAAATCCCAAGTTTAATAGCCAGAATAAGTTCTGTTCCTCAACATTACAACTTTTTCTGAATGATTTTTATATCTGTGAAGTAGATAGTACAATTTCTGTCCTTATAGAAAAAAAAATCCTTCTCTGTGTCAGGCTGGCTATTAATCATATTGAGCCAATTCTCACCTTCACTGAAACCATTATGCATTGCAAGGTTTAGCAAAACAAACCTCTAACCATGCGTATTTTGTGCTTAATAAAATTTGGCTAACATTTCAAATTAACTGACAATCATTTATCACAATAAATGAAATGACATTGTACCATATCAAAATCATTAACACACCTCCAAAGTTGCATTAACAACCCTTAAATTTAAATCTTAAGTGAAAAATGCCTCAAAGTGGCATTAAATCTCCCTTTTCTGCACTGAATTTTTCTCTTTTTCTCTTCCTTGGGACCCAAGAAAGAAAGAGGAAAAATCATTGAACAGGTATTTCCTTATGTCTTCTGCTGAGGACTTTGGACTGTGGGAAGGAACTTTTAAATCCCCTTGCCCTCCTACTCACATTTTCTCCCTTTGCTTGGAAATCTGCTGTTAGAGCAGACACAACTTCTCCTGTGTAGCCTGCCCAGCCTCTATGAAAGAAATTCCCCTTTGTGAAACTGCATCTAAAACTCTTTTTACCCCTTCCTTAATTTAATCTTACACCCAGCCACACAAAAACAACAAGGGATTCTGATATTTCCAGTTGTAAAGGTCTATGGAAGGAAAAGGGCATAGACCAAGAATGGCTGTAAGTCCTCACCCATTCCAGGTCCTACCTGATATAAGGGCAGTTGGGAGTTCACTGCTGTTTTCCCATCAGCCTGACTTAAATCCTGGGTATAATGATAAGGGGTGCCCTGTTGGGTATGAGATGGGTGAGTTATGGGAGGGGCCCATATTTGGAGAGGGTGAGGTACAGAGGGCTTGATGGGGGCCCTGATGGTGAAGACAGAGGGTCTGCAGAAGGGGATGAGGAAAGTGGGGAGTATGCAGGGAAAGGTGGAGAGGATGCAGGGATATGGGTTCCTTATTGACATTGGGGTTGGCTTCCTCAGGGTCTTCTTGGAGCACAGGAGGAGGATTGCTCTTTTCTCCTCCAGGAGGCCTGCTTTTATCTCCTTGGAAGAGTGAGTTGGATAGCAAAGCAGCCTCTGTTTTAGCAGAGTAATTTTGTCCAGCAAAGAAAGTCTTCAATTTCTTTGGGGTATCAGTAAGAAAATCAATCCAATATCAATGTTGGGGATCTGAGTAGCATGGCCTGGTGTCCCATACACCTTTCTCTGGACCATGTAGGCTATGGAGAGATCTGCATTCTCCTCCCAGAGCCATTCAACCTCAAATGTGGGCCACTCCAACTCACACAAGGTGTGGAGCCTACCAGGGGAAACTTGATTTCCATAATCAGCTGCTGCCTTTTTAAACAGCTGAAAATTCTTAAGAATACATGTTAGTGGGATCTGAGAGTCTGATGATGAGGATTGACCCATTATAGTAAACCACACCAAAACAAGAATCCAACAGAAATCCACAAGACACACATTTAATTATACACTCATACACCTGAGCCTTATGGCAACCTGAAGTTCCAAGAGATGTCTCAACTCAGAACCTAAGCTATGGGCTTAAAGCTATGTCTGGAAGCCAACCAGCTTTTACTGGATCCAGATTTCCAGAACTGCACCCTATGGCAAACAGAGCCTTGGACAATTAAGGAAAATGTTCAGGGTGGAGAGATGGTGGCTTGTTCATGGAAGTTGGGGCCAGAGTCACTGGATCAAAGAGTACTTGGTGGGGAGTCATGTATACCTCAAAAGAAAATTGAGTAAGAGTGGGGAAAGTTGCTGATGGGCTCTCAAAAGACCCAAAGGTATATTCTAGGTCATTTTAATAATTCCATCAAATATTGTTTGGGCCACAGTATCCATATCACTGTACTCTACTCATAGAGAACTAATTTTCCAGGAAGAATGATTAGACAACCTTGGCTTGGGAAGGCAGCTATCCTTTAACTTTTCTCTTCAGCTTCCCTCCCAAGCATCTTTTTTCCCAGTTGTACATCCAAGATGGTACCCCTTTTCTCCTGAGTACCTTCTCCAGGTTTAATAGATTGTTTCAGCAATTTGTATGGCCAAAAAATTAATCATTCCATGATCCATCCTCTGGGAATAACTTGCTCCAAAGTTAATTAGGCTTATCATTTGCCAACACACATGCTGTCCATCAACAGATTCATATTTAGAACTTTTCCTGCTTTAAAGAAATGGCCGGGGTGGGTGGGGCAGCTGGGTAGCTAAGTGGATTGAGAGCCAGGTCTAGAGACAGGAGGTCCTAGGATCAAATCTGGCCTCAGACACTTCCCAGCTATGTGACCCTGGGCAAGTCACTTGACCCTCATTGCCTACCCTTACCACTCTTCTGCCTTAGAGCCAATACACAGTAAGGGTTTTATTAAATAAACAATCAAACAAACAAACAAACAAATAAAGAAATAAAAATAAAGAAATGGCCAGGGGTTGTGCTTCATCAACCCAACCTCTTGATAGGAGTTCTCTTCAATGCCTTAATTGAGCATCAAAATAAACCTCATTGTGAATTTTAAATTGATTTTTAGACATATAATTTACACAAAATAAACCTCCATCAGTTGTCTGATATTAAGATTTATTCATATTAGTAATTTCTATGATTTAATGTTGGAATAGCATTCAAGGTACATACAAAGTAAATGCTGCCTCAGCCTCTAGTCTCCTAGATCATTTTGGGAGCAGCTAAGGGAAATTTAGCCTTTTGCTATTTGAAGACACAATACTTATTTCTCTCCCTGCAGGAGTTGGTGATTTCAGCGTGTGGGAGTTCTCTGGGAATCCAGTATATTTCTGCTATTACGATTATTTTGCAGCAAATGATCCCACTTCAATTCAAATAGTACTTTTCAGCCTTGAAGAACCTTATGTGATCCAGTTAAATCAAGTGATTTTCTGGCTAAGTTTCCTAAAGTCACTTGTCCCTGTGGAAGAACCCATAGGTAAGCCATAGATAATGCACATGCATGTGAATGTTTCTTTGACAGATGATAAGAATGTTGTGGTTTCCTCTATGATGTTGAGTTCTGTTTTTTTCTCTCCCCATGTGTGTCTCCTACTGTTCATGATTCCCAAAGGCATTGAGCATACTTGTATTTCCAGATAGCATTTCATGAATCTTATCAGGAGGTTGAACTGACAGTTGTATACTTCTGCATCTCTCTCTATGTTCAACTTTTCTAAACCCATGTACACTTTGTGCTGAATTTCTGATAAAATTGTTTTGTTCTTCTAATTGTTAAAAAGCAATAGAATAGGGGGCAGCTGGGCAGCTCAGTGGATTGAGAGCCAGGCCTAGAGACGGGAGGTCCTAGGTTCAAATCTGGCCTCAGACACTTCCCAGCTGTGTTACCCTGGGCAAGTCACTTGACCCCCATTGCCTACCTTTACCACTCTTCCACCTATGAGTCAATGCACAGAAGTTAAGGGTTTAAAAATTAAAAAAAAAAAGCAATAGAATGGTGCAATTTATTTTTTGTGCATTTTTAAAACCACTTCTCAGTTCCTATTTTAAACACTAAATTAATAATTGACTGTTTCTCATTGTCAATTGGATCAAATTAGGTGGTCAATTTTTGTAACCATGAAGCTATTTTTTCTATTTTGTAGAAGTCAAAAAGGTCTACTTTGGGACCCATTTTAAATTTTCTCAAAGTAGAAAATCCACTGGAATCATAGGAATCCCAGGCAGTGATATTAAAAGTAATCCTTGCTGCCAATTTTTTGTTGTGCAGTCAATTTCAGTCATGTCCAATTTCTTGTGATCCCATTTGGGGTTTTCATGGTGAAGGTATTGGAGTGGTTTGCCATTTCCTTCTCTAGCTCATTTCATATATGAGGAAATCAAGGCAAACAGGGTTAAGAGACCAGATGTGATCTTATAAAAATGAGTCTTTCTGACTTCAGACCCAGTACTTTCTCCACTGCCCCAGCTACCCTTGCTGCGAGTATCAGGTCCCCAATTTATGAGCCAAAGGCCTTGGATTTCCTACCACCAGGGGGCAATGCTCCATTTCAGAATTTCTCTTTGCAAAATAGATTGAAATATGATCAAATTACGTTTTAAAGTAGAGGTAATGTATCATCTGTCAAGGTCTACTGACCAATTGAGAAAAGGGTTACCTAAATTTTTTAAATCTATCTTATTCCATTTTTCTGCATCTTCTTTACAAATTTAGATCTGAGATCATAAAACTTCATGTAGGGAATATAACGAATAAAAAAAGATGAATATCACTTTTATTACATGGAGAGAAGAGGAACAAAATGAAATGGACAAGAAATACAAAAATCACAGAAAGACCAATAGAGATACACTTATGCAGACATAATTTGGAAAAGAGATAGAAATAACTACATGGAGAGGAGAAAATTCTGTAGAGCAACATCTCCATCTTAAGGCTATTTAGGATATTCTTCTAAAGGCTTTTCCTTAATGCTTCATATTTATTGACTATCCACTTCATAATAACTCCTTGTTTATTGAGTCTTAAAGTTTGCAAAGTGTTTTCTTTTAGAATCTTATATTGATTTTTTGGTCTTTATCTCAATGACTAAATGGAATTAAATTCTAGGCCAAATGAGAGCTAAGAATTGCCATATTTTCCAACCTATCTAATGAAATCAAAATAACAAAAGTGATTTTTTTCTTCAATTTCATCATAGAAAAATAAAAAAGCAAACAAATTTGAGAGTAGTGACCAATTCAACAAAATAAATTGTCTCAAATTTGTTACTGAGGAGATGAATTGGAATGAAAATTCCCTTATTCCTTCATCTAACTAGAGAACTATTCCATCCCATTCTTGCAAAAAATAATAAGAAAACCTTCATTGTTTCTTCATTGTTTGTGTAAGTACTATACAATTACATTCATACAAAAGTATGAATATTGTAGACCATTTATCATCATTGCCATTTCTGAAGTATTATGGGGAACCCAAGAACTTTTTGTAGATTTTTTTTTGTTTTTTTTTGTTTTGTTTTGAAACCCTTGTACTTCAGTGTATTGTCTCATAGGTGGAAGATTGGTAAGGGTGGGCAATGGGGGTCAAGTGACTTGCCCAGGGTCACACAGCTGGGAAGTGGCTGAGGCCGGGTTTGAACCTAGGACCTCCCGTCTCTAGGCCTGACTCTCAATCCACTGAGCTACCCAGCTGCCCCTGTAGATTTTTTAAAAGGGTTCATCATTGGTGGTTATATCTCCTCTTTAAAGCTAGAGAGATACTAGAATTAGATTCATCAGTGTTGCCACCATGTCCAGGGTGATGTCAAAATTCTTAAAAGGTTTCTAGAGATAATTTTAGGAAGTCCTTTTGAAATCTTTGAGGTCCACAAATATAATTATAAATGTTCAACACATGGGAAAATCTGGAGTATTATTTTTTTAAATATTTTATTATTTTAGAAACATTTTCCATGGTTACATGATTCTTGTTTTTACTTTCCCCTTCACCCCCCTTCAACCTCCCCCATATGCAATGTGCATTTACAATGGTTTTAACATGTGTGATCAATCAAGACTTATTTACATATTATTGATAGTTATATTGGTGTGGTCCTTTAGTGTCTATATCCCCAACCATGCCCGCATCAACCCATGTATTCAAGCGATTGTCTTTCTTCTGTGTTACTACTCCTGCAGTTCTTCCTCTGAATGTGGGTAGCATTCTTTTCCATAAATCCCTCAGAATTGTCCTAGGTCATTGCATTGCTGCCAGTACAGAAGTTCATTACATTCAATTTTATCACAGTGTATCAGTCTCTGTATACAATGTTCTTCTCGCTCTGCTCCTTTCACTATGCATCAATTCCTGGAGGTCTTTCCAGTTCACATGGAATTCCCCCAGTTTATTATTCCTTTGAACACAATAGTATTCCATCACCAGCATACACCACAATTTGTTCAGCCATTCCCCAATTAAAGGGCATACCCTCGCTTTCCAGTTTTTTGCCACCACCAAGAATGCAGCTATGAGTATTTTTGTACAAGTCTGTTTATTTCTGATCTCTTTGGGGGACAAACCCAGCAGTGATATGGCTGGATCAAAGGGCAGGCATTCTTTTATCGCTCTTTGGGCATAATTCCAAATTGCTATCCAGAATGGTTGGATCAGTTCACAACTCCACCAGCAATGCATTAATGTCCCAATTTTGCCACATCCCCTCCAATATTCATTACTCTCCCCTGCTATATTTTAGCCAATCTGCAAGGTGTGAGGTGATATCTCAGAGTTGTTTTGATTTGCATTTCTCTGATTATTAGAGATTTAGAACACTTTCTCATCTGCTTATTGATATTTTTGATTTCTTTATCTGAAAATTGCTTATTCATGTCCCATTAATCAATTGGGGAATGTCATGATTTTTTATACAATTGACTTAGCTTCTTGTATATTTGAGTAATTAGACCTCTGTCAGAGTTTTTTGTTATAAAGATATTTTCCCAGTTTGTTGTTTCCCTTCTGATTTTGGTTGCATTGTTTTTGTTTGTACAAAACCTTTTTAATTTAATATCATCAAAATTATTTATTTTACATTTTGTAATTTTTTTCTAACTCTTGCTTGGTTTTAAAATCTTCACTTTCCCATAGATCTGATAGGTAAACTATTGTATGTTCATCTAATTTTCTTATAGATTCCTTCTTTATATTCAAGTCATTCATCGATTCTGTATTTATCTTGGTGTAGGGTGTGAGATGTTGATCTAAACATAATCTCTCCCATATTGATTTCCAAATTTCCCAACAGTTTTTGTCAAATAGTGGATTTTTGTCCCAAAAGTTGGGTTCTTTGGGTTTATCATACACTGTCTTGCTGACATCACTTACCCCAAGTCTATTCCACTTATCCTCCCTTCTGTCTCTTAGCCAGTACCATATCATTTTGATGACCACAGCTTTATAATATAGTTTAATATCCAGTACTGCTAGGCCACCTTCCTTCATGTTTTTTTCATTATTTCCCTTCACATTCTTGATCTTTTGTTCTTC
Organism: Gracilinanus agilis; assembly: GCF_016433145.1. Taxonomy (NCBI): domain Eukaryota; kingdom Metazoa; phylum Chordata; class Mammalia; order Didelphimorphia; family Didelphidae; genus Gracilinanus; species Gracilinanus agilis. Next base: position 265,691,845 of record NC_058130.1, on the reverse strand, counting down.
CAAATGAACTTTGTTATAGTTTTTTCTAATTCAGTGAAAAAGGTTTTTGGTAGTTTGATAGGTATGGCAATAAATAGGTAAATTAATTTGGGTAGAATAGTCATTTTTATTATGTTAGCTCATTCTACCCATGAGCAATCAATGTTTTTCCAATTGTTTAGATCTAGTTTTAATTGTCTGGAAAGTGTTTTGTAATTGTGTTCATATAATTCCTGTGTTTGTTTTGGTAGACAGATTCCTAAGTATTTTATATTGTCTAGGGTGATTTTAAATGGTGTTTCTCTTTCTACCTCTTGCTGTTGTGATGTGTTGGAGATATATAGAAATTCTGATGATTTATGTGCATTTATTTTGTATCCTGCAACTTTGCTAAAGTTGTTGATTATTTCTACAAGCTTCTTAGTTGGTTCTCTAGGATTTTTTAAGTAGACCATCATATCATCTGCAAACAGTGATAGCTTAGTCTCATCATTGCCTATTTTAATACTTTCAATTTCTTTTTCTTCTCTAATTGCTACTGCTAGTGTTTCTAGTACAATGTTAAATAATAGAGGTGATAGTGGGCATCCTTATTTCATGCCTGATCTTATTGGGAAGGCTTCTAATTTATCCCCATTGCATATGGTGCTTGTTGATGGTTTTAGATATATACTGTTTATTATTTTTAGGACAGGTCCTTCTATTCCTATATTTTCTACTGTTTTCAATAGGAATGGATGTTGTATTTTGTCAAAGGCTTTTTCAGCATCTATTGAGATTTGTGGTTTTTGTTGGTTTGCTTGTTGATTATGGTCAATTATGTGAATGGTTTTCCTGATATTGAACCATCCTTGCATTCATGGTATAAATCCCACCTGATCATAATGAATAACCCTCGTGATCACTTGCTGGAGTCTCTTTGCTAGTGTTCTATTTAAGATTTTTGCATCTATGTTCATTAAGGAGATTGGTCTTTAGTTTTCTTTCTCTGTTTTTGATCTGCCTGGGTTTGGCATCATTACCATATTTGTATCATAAAAGAAATTTGGTAGAATTCCTTCTTTACTTATTATGTCAAATAGTTTGTATAGTATTGGAATTAGTTGTTATTTGAAGGTTTTTTTTTAATTTTAAACCCTTAATTTCTGTGTATTGACTTATAGGTGGAAGATTGGTAAGGGTAGGCAATGGGGGTCAAGTGACTTGCCCAGGATCACACAGCTGGGAAGTGTCTGAGGCCGGATTTGAACCTAGGACCTCCTGTCTCTAGGCCTGGCTCTCAATCCACTGAGCTAGCTTCCCCTTATTTGAAGGTTTGATAGAATTGACTTGTGAATCCATCTGGTCCTGAGGATTTTTTATTAGGGAGTTCTTTGATGGCTTGTTCAATTTCTTTTTCTGATATGGGATTATTTAAGTATTCTATTTCTTCTACTGTTAATCTAAGCAATTTATATTTTTGTAAATATTCATCCATCTCACCTAGATTGCTATATTTATTGCCATATAATTGCGCAAAATAGTTTTTAATGATTGCCTTGATTTCCTCTTCATTAGAGGTGCAGTTTCCCTTTTCATCTTTGATACTGTCAATTTGGTGTTCTTTCCTTTTTTTAATTAGATTAACCAGTACTTTGTGTATTTTATCTGTTTTTTCAAAGTACTAGCTTCTAGTCTTATTTATTAATTTAATAGTTCTTTTACTTTCTATTTTATTGATTTCTCCTTTAATTTTTATAATCTCCAATCTGGTGTTTAGCTGTATTAGAGGGAGATACATAGGTATTTTATAGATATATATTCAAAGTGTGGCCGCCAGGAATCAATAACTCAGATTGATTCCATAATTAAAATAGACCCAAGTCAGGATTGAGTTTAAGGTAGTTTATTTATAATTAGGAAAGTAAAAGGTAGGGAAATAGAGAGAGGGAGAGGCTAGTCCAAGCCTGCAGAGGCCTGGACCGAGAGAGAGGGTTAAAAGGCTGATTAAACTAGGCTACAAGGCACAAGGCCTTAGCAATCAGAGAGGTAAAAGCCTACTTAAGGTATTGTTTGGAAAACGCCAAGGTAGGCCAAGGAAGTCAGCCTAACTTACCCACATGATCATTCAGAGTGGAAGCAGTCTGAGGTCTCAGCCGAGAACCTTCAGCACCAAGTTCAAAGCAGGAACTGCCTCAACAGGAAGTAACCAACATACTTGAAGAGATAGTGTCTCTTGTCACTTCCTGTGGGTCCACCTCTAATTCAAGTGGACAAATGGCAGCCTCTACACTGATTTGGACTGCCCAAAGGGCAGTCTCTTGTTCTTGATTTGTTACTTATTGTCACGTGTGTAACTCATCTCCCCTCCCAATAAGGGGGGTGGGGATGATATCATCTAGGGTAAGTAGAGTTTTGACTATGAATGGGCTAGAGCTAATTCCATTTACACAGCTGGGGATTTTTAATTTGTTCCCTTTCTAGTTTTTTTAATTTGCATGCCCAGTTCATTAATCTTTGCCTTCTCTAATTTGTTAATATATGCATTCAAGGATATAAATTTCCCCAAGTACTGCCTTAGCTGCCTCCCACATAGTTTGGCAGGATGTTTCATCATTTTCATTCTCTTCAATGAAATTATTGATTGTGACTATGATTTCTTCTTTAACTAACTGGTTTTGGAGAATCATATTATTTAATTTCCAATTAGTTTTTGATTTGCCTGTCCATCTGCCCTTATTAATTATTATTTTTATTGCATTATGATCTCAGAAGATTATATCTATTATTTCTGTACTTTTGCATTTGTTTGCAATGTTTCTATTCCCTATTACATGGTCAATCTTTGTGAATGGACCATGTGCAGCTAAAAAGAAGGCGTATTCCTTTTTGTCCCTATTTATTTTTCTCCACATATCTATTAAATCTAATTTTTCTAGAATTTCATTTACCTCTCTTATCACTTTCTTATTTATTTTTTTGGTTTGATTTATCTAGATCTGAAAGAGGAATATTTAGATCTCCCACTATTGTGGTTTTACTATCTATTTCCTTCTTGAGCTCTGCCAGTTTCTCCTTTATGAATTTGGATGCTATGCCACTTGGTGCATACATATTGAGCAGTGTTATTTCCTCATTGTTTATACTGCCTTTAACCAGGATGTAATGACCTTCCCTGTCTTTTTTAATCATATCTATTTTTACTTTGGCTTTGTCAGAGTTCACAATTGCCACTCCTGCCTTCTTTTTTTCATTTGAAGCCCAAAAGATTTTGCTCCAGCCCTTCACCTTAAACCTGTGTATGTCCACCCACCTTATATGTGTTTCTTGTAGACAACATATGGTAGGCTTTTGGTTTCTAATCCACTCTGCTATTTGCTTCCTTTTTATGGGTGAGTTCATCCCATTCACATTCAGAGTTATAATTATCAGTTGTGTATTCCCCAACATTTTGGTATCCTCTCCTAGTTCTATCCCTCCTTCTTACACTATTTCCTTTTAAAACAGTGGTTTGCTTTAAGCCAGTAACCCTTGTCCCCTCCCTTTATTTACTTCCCTTTTGAACCCCTCCCTTATTATTCCCCTCTTTTTATTTTTTAAGGCCTAATGAATTTCCTCCAACCTCTCCTCCCCTCCCTTTTTTGACCTCCCCATTCCCCTGCTCCCCTTGGTTAATCCCTTCTGATTTTCTCAGTAGGGTTAGATAGAATTCTATATGACAATGGATATAGCTACTCTTCCCTCTCCATATGGGAATACAAATAATTCAATCTTATTGAAGTCCTTAAAGGGATAAATTTAAGAATAAGAACTTTTTTCTTTCCCCTCTGTTTCTTATTTACCTTTTCATGTTTCTCTTGGTTTTTGTGATTGGATATCAAACTTTCCATTTAGTCCTGGTCTTTTCTGTGCAAATACTTAGAAATCTTCTATCCTGTTGAATGCCCATACTTTCCCCTGGAATTATATAGTCAGTTTTGATGGGTAGGTGATCCTTGGTTGTAGACACAGTTCTCTTGCCTTTCTGAATATCATATTCTAAGGCTTGTGGTCTTTTAGTGTAGAGGCTGCCAGATCCTGTGTGATCCTGATTGGTGACCCTTGATATCTGAATTGTCTCTTTCTGGCTTCTTGTAATATTTTTCTTTTACTTGGAAGCTCTTGAATTTGGCTACTATATTTCTGAGGGTTATCTTTTCAGGGTCTAGTGTAGAGGGTGATTTATGGATCCTTTCAATTTCTATATTGCCCTCTTGTTGTAGTACTTCAGGTCAGTTTTGTGAATGATTTCTTTTAGTATAGAGTCCAAATTTATATTAATTTCTGCTTTTTCAAAAAGACCAATGATTCTCAGATTGTCTCTTCTAGACCTGTTTTCTTGATCTGTCAATTTCTCAGTGAGGTATTTCATTATTCCTTCTATTTTATCAGTCTTTTGACTTTGCTTTATTTGTTCTTGCTGTCTTTAGAGATCATTGGCTTCTAATTGCCCAATTCTAGCCTTTAGAGACTGGTTTTACTTTTCAATCTCTTCCATCTGGTTCTTCAAGGCTTCTAGCTGGTCATTTCTGGTCTTCAATTTGCTTATCAATCCATTTGATTTCTGAGCCTCACTTTCCAATTGCGAAATTCTGCCTTTTAAACTGTTATTTTCTTGCCAGATCTCTTCCATCTTTCTCATGATCTCAGATTTGAACTCTTCAAGACCTTGTAACCCATTTTCATTTTTTTGGGACGGTTTGGATGTCTTTAATTATTTGTCCTCCTCTGATTTTTGGGTTTTTTTCTGTGCAGAAGTTATCAAGTGTTTGAGTTTTTTCTTGATCTTCTTGTTTATTTCTTGATTGGCCTTGATTGGCATCATTATATTTTATCTGCCAGAAGGCTGAGTAAGGCAATCTGATTCTCTTTATATGTAGTTAGGGAGCAGTTTTTTTTGCCTGAGGCTACTTTGTGAGTCTCTTGGCTTCTCTGGGGACCCTCCTGGGGTCTCTGGTCTACCTGATTTCAGGGTTGAGCCCCCCGATTTCCTAGGCAGGTGCCCAGAGCTTGGGACTTGGCCCACACTTGCTCCTCCACCTGAGATTTTCCCCTGAGTCTGAGCATGCTGGGCACTGCTGTTTTTCTCTCTCAACCCCACTCCAGTGTCCAAGGTCTTAGTTTTCCATCCTCCTGGGGACTCTGGTTGAGCTGTTTTCAGGGTTGAGCCCCTGTGTTCCTAGCCAGCTGCCCAAAGCCCAGAACTTGGCCCTTGTTTGCTCATCTACATTGGGTTTTCCCCTGAGTCTGAGCACACTAGGTGCTGCTGCTGCCTCTCTCAGCCCCACTCCCATGTTCAAGGTCTGAGTTTTACAGCCACCTGGGGTCTCAGGTCTTGCTGATCTCAGAAGCAAGCTCCTAGTGGTGCCACTTAGCTGCCAAGGAGCTAGATTTGTGCCCCCACTGGCTCTAACACTGGAGCCCAACATCTGACTCTGGTACTATTGGTGGGGCAGGGGAGGGGTGATATCAGAAATTAAAATTAATGCCTTTCACTATGTATTTAGCTAGAGACATTAAAATATTTTAAGATGTTAAATATTTATTTGAAATTAAATTAAATTAAGATATTAATTTAAATTTTAAATTTTAAAAGACTATTATAATCAGTTATGAGTAGTCAGGTGAACCAGTAGATAGACCATTAGACTTAGAATCATGAAGACTCCTCTTCCTGAGTTTAAATTTGGCCTCAAGCCCTGCTAACCTGGTTTTACCATAGGCAAGTCATATAACCCTGTGTGCCTTAGTTTCTTCATCTGTAAAATGAGCTGGAGAAGGTTGGTAAATTACCAAGATGACTCCCAAAAGTGTCAGACACAGGTCTGAGATGACTAATCAACATGAAAAGCATTTATATGTAAAGCACATGAAGAATATGTGTATACTGGATTATCTCTATAGTTAAGAGTCAGAAAGCCTTTTATATTTTGTCTAGTCATACATCTTCATTTTCCAGGTGGAAAAACTGAGGTCTGGAAATCATAAGAGTGTGGCCTCAGACACTTCTAGTTGTGTGACCCTGGACAAGTCACTTAACCCCAATTACCTACATACCTTACTGCTCTTCAGCCTTGGAACCAGTACACAGTATGGATTCTAAAAAAGAAGGTAAAGATTA
>NC_058130.1:265636605-265681506 GCF_016433145.1 Gracilinanus agilis | reverse complement strand
CTCTATCCCCATCCACTGGGCCACCTAGCTCCAGGACTTTTAGACAATGAAAAAGGGGACCACTATTTTTCCTCCTCCTCCCTCTTCCTACAAAATGAAATAACCAAAAATCTGGCAACAAGCAGATTAATGACATTTCAAGTAAAAAACTATTTTTAAGAGTTGATTTACCTGTTCTTGACAATCCAGTATTTCTTTCCACTTTCTCCCTCAGCACCATAGCCCACAACCAGCACACCATGATCCAGTTGTGAACTGCTGCACTGTGGTTCAAAATAAACACCTAGGATATTGAAGTGAAATGTTAGCATTGGGAAATACTAAGGAATGGCAGTAAAATGAATAATTGTATTGTTATAGAAATAACAAAGAACAAATGCTTACCAGACTCATAGAACCTGAAGGATGGATTTGAACTATCAATAGCTGCTGAGACAGGCCCCACGGTTGCTACAGCCTCCATGAGTGCTCCTTCTTGCCCAGATGGAATGTCTACAAATCCAGTGACACTAGCACCAGAGCATTCTGGCTGGTATTTGCAATAGCTATCCTTTTAAAATGAAATAGAGAAATGGTCTGAAATTTTAAATTTAAATTTAGTAGCTTTTATTGAAGTGGTTTAAATTTAATGAATTTAAAATTGATGATCACAAAAAAAAAAAAACCCAACAAAAACCCACGGGCAGTGTTCTCCCAGTCAATTTATTAACACCTTAAGAAAATAGCTGGATGGGAGTGGTTGAAGGGCCAGATAATCGGGGTTAAGTTGTTGACCTGGGTCACACAACTAGAAGTGTCTGATGCCCCACTCTTATGATTCCTCAGTTTTTCTACCTGTAAAATGAAGATGTCTGACTAGATAATATATAAAATGCTTTCTGAATCTTAAATATAGAGATAATCCAGTATATAAATTTTCTTCATGTGATTTATATATAAACGTTTATTGTTGTCAATCTCAGTTCTGTGTCTGACTCTTTTTGGAGCTGTCTTGTTAATAAACTGATGTTCTCCAGCACATTTTACAGATGAAGAAACTAAGGTAAACAGAATTATATGACTTGTTTAGGGTCATACAAGGATACCAGCATCTAGGCCAGATGTAAACTCAAGAAGATGATTCTAATGGTCTATCTACTGGTCTACCTGGGCTACTCATAACTGCTTATAATATTATTTTAAACTTTAAATATTAAATTAAAATTTTAATTTAATTTTTATTTAACATATAATACTTTAAAATATTTTAATTTCTCTAACTAAATACATAATGAACAGGCACTAATTTTAAGCATTAATATATTTTGGATTCTGCTATAGATTGTGAGGTTTTATTAGGGAGGTGGGTATTTAAGTCCACTGTCTCTTTAAGCCTCCTCAGTTCTCCTTCCCTGAAACTGAGTCTCTCTATTCAATCTCCATTCTAGCTAAACCAGAATGATGGAGCATCTAATTACTATGTTTACCCTTCCAATGGAGAGATGATTCCTCTTGTATCAAAACCTCCATTTTTCTTCACATTCTTTTTTACAGGTCGCCCCAACTCCTATTTCCCCAAAATGAGTCTCTCCATTCAAATATAGCCTAAATGAAAATGATGATGATGTTTACCTTTCCAACATAAGGATAGCATTCCTCTGTATCAATGCCACCATTTTCCTTCACATATTGGAAGGCTTTGTCAATGAGACCACCATCACAGCCATTGTTGTCTTCAGAGCAGTCAACCAAGTTCTGTTCACTAAGTGAAACAAGTTTGCCAGTTTTACGGAACCACTGACCTTCAATGGCGCCAGTGGCGCTAAATGCCCAACAAGAACCACACCGACCCTAAAAGTCAAAATGAAGGTGAGTTAGTTTATATGAAAATCTTAAAAAGTTTTTTAAGACAGATCTGAACAGTCTCAAAACAATGAAAGAGAACTCAATCACAGAGCTTATTTGAAGTTCCCTTATTATTTAAACGTTCTATCAAAATCCTGACTGCTTTACCTGAGTTACCCATGGACAGAACTTGAACAAGATTAATACCTGCTTCTTAACAGGAGTTACATAGCCTTTCTCTCTCCAATCTACAGATTCAGGGATCTGTGCAAAGAGAGGTTCATGAAGTAGAGATCCATTGGTCCTGCTCTGTAATCCACTGGAGTTATAGCCATTCATGACTTGTTTGAACTCTTCAGTGGTCTAAAATGAAAAGAAAGGTGTCTTATAGTAAGCGTATTGTGAGTAAAAAAGAATCAACTACTTAGAATTAGCAGATACACCCACCATGTCACCAAACTTGTTCATTCCCATCTGGAAACTCTGTTTGCCAGTGCTGTACTCCAAATTGTGTGCTTCAATCATTTTCAAATTCTTCTCCCATGTTGCTCTCCTCCAACTATCTTCATTCTGAAAGAAAAACAAAAAAAAAAGGTAAGGTTCAACAAAGCTAAAAAAAAAATCTTACTTTTTGTCTTAGAATGAAGACTATATATTGTTTCTAAGGCAAAAGGGCAATAAGGGCTAGGCAATGGGTGTTAAGTGACTTGCCCAGGGTCACATAGTTAGGAAGTATCTGAGGCCAGATTTGAAGCCATCAATAAGCTTTTGTATCATGCATTCAAGTTAAACTTTCTTCAGATCAAATCCACTTTCAATAAGTACGTTAGCACAGTTGGGATGGTGACTACATTTAAATATTGTCTCATATCCCAGAAAATTCATTTCTGAGAAGGGGTTCCAAGCTGTGATGATATAAGACATTCCTACTCCAAACTTATGTGGGAAAAGCAGCAATCTTGAGCACATTAAGCTCTTGTTGTGTGAATCATTGGCTTCCACTTCGGAGATGTATGCACACACTGCTGGTGTAAAAAGTAGTTAAAAGATTACCACTTCATAGGTCTTCTCATATTGTGCCTTCCATTGGTCCCACTGAGAATCTAAAGCTTGGTCATATTGTGGAGCAGCAGCCACTAATCCCAAGTATAGGGAAGCTAAATACAGGTAGAAATTCATGTTCCCAACCTTAAAGGTAAAAAAAAAAGGAAGAAAAGAAATAAAATATTTATAATTAAAATCAAACCAATCCAAAAGTTCAAGCTCTTTGAAACACACAGTCTTCCCAGGGGAATGACAAAATTCATTTCCCCAAATATTCATATAACATATAAGTGCTTGGTGTGCAGTGGGATGGAGGTGAGGGGAAACACAAGAAACTTAATACTGATCTAGAGTTTTCCTAGATTTAGACATACAAGAAACATAAAAACCAGAGACAACGCATGACTTCCTGTCTATATTAGTAGTACAGATAATTTTTAAAATTTTAAAATAATTTCAAGTAATTTTGAAATATTTTAAATAACCATAAAGCACTGGCTATTTAGAAGTGTTTTTGTTAACTATTCAGAGAGAGGGTAAGGTTGGTTTACATCCTATTCACTGGACTGTCAATCTAGAGAGCTTGTCTCTAATACAATTATACTAATTATGACACTAATTATCTCAGGCTCAGAACTTCTCTCATGTTCCCAACCTCCCCAAAACTAAAGGCGGGTATGATACAACTATATCAAGCAGCAATCACTGGGAAAATGGGGGAAAGGGGTGTGTGGGGTTGTAGCTAGAGGAATGACCAATAAAAGTCTCTAATCTCTCCTCTTTTTAAGTATGATGGGGTGAGTGAGTCCCCCAGGATGTAGGTCTTGTGACATTATCTTGCTCCTTGAAGTCATCTTTTTCAAAATGTGATGATTATTGTATGAGAGGACATGGCTTAAAGAAGTAGACCGTATAAGTGAACAGAAGCAAGGTTCAACTTTTTTCATGAGAAGGGGTCATGCCCCAATGGAAATGCTCAACGCCTAGGTGCAGACACAAGCATTTTATAGATTCCTAATACAAACCCCTACCGACTCTGCTTGATACCCATGATCTGGGGTAGAACTTACAATCTAGGCATGAAAGACCACCCAATCAGAAACCAAAGTTACATAGGATGAGCACCCCACTAAACTCCTCACAGCATGAGTCCTATCGTGAGTTCCACCAGGTGAGGGGGAGATTAGGAAGAAGTAGCTATGACTTCTGGAGGGATTCTTCTGACTTCTAAAGGTCAGAGGAGAGAAGGAGGTAGGATAGCCTCATGGTTTGCTCACTTGGAGAGAAACCCACTGGGCCTATGGCAATAACAAAATGTCCTTGAGATGTTATTCTGAACTCTTAAACATGTTTTCCTTCTCTAATGGAATCCCACAACTGAGAGGAACAAATTAATTCTTTTCTTTCCACATAGCTCAAGGGCACCATCATACTTCAGTCATCCCATGTTCTCAATTTTCAGCTCCTCCTGACCCCATATATTAATCAGTTGTCAAAGCACATCTCATTGGTCTTCACAACAGCTTATCACTGTCACCACTGCACTTTTGTAACCTTTTTTTTTTTTTTAATTTAAACCCTGCCTTCTGTCTTTTTATCAGTTCTAAGACAGGAGAGTGGCAAGGCAGAGGCAATAAGGGTTAAATGATGAGCCAAGGGTCAGCATCTGAGGCCACATTTGAACCTAGACCTCTAGACTCTATGCCTGGAGTTCTATCCATTTGGACATCTACCTACTTCTTGCAATAGCTTTCTCATTTGTCTCTCCTTTGCCTCAAGACTTCCTCCATTCCATCCTATCCTCCCACAGCAATCAAAATGATTTAAAAGTCCACATCTGACAATTTTGCATTTACTCTTTCCAGGAATATTTCAGTGGCTCTTTTGCCCCTGGGATCTCATTTCATTTTTATCTGATATTTTATTTTTTAAAAATCCTTACCTTGCCTTAGAATCAATACTGTGTATTGGTTCCAAGGCAGAAGAGTGGTAAGGAGTAGGCAATGGGGATTAAGTGACTTGACCAGGGTCCCACAGCTAGGAAGTATCCCAGGCCACATTTGAACCCAGGACCTCCAGTCTCTAGATCTGGTTTTCAATCCACTTAGCCACCTAGCTGCTCCATTTACTGAATAAAATTATTAGCACAGTAGTACATGCATAACTGATGCAAGTAAATGTATGTCTATATTGATGAAAATATTTTGAACACTCTTGTCCTATACATGTATATATTTTTGAGAACTATATAGGACAAAAGTGTTAAAATTATTTCTCTGTAATGGGGATGTTTTCTAGCAAAAATATGCAAGATGACTGCTTTACTAAGGGCAAGGACTGTCTTTTGCCTCTTTATATCCCCAGTGCTTAGCACAGTGACTAGCACTTAGTAGTTGCTAAACAAATAAATGCTCACAGAATAAATGAATTTCTTCACTTCTAAGCCTAAACCTAAACTCCAAATGCACCTTTTTCTAGAACTGCAAATGACTCAGAAAGCAGGGCCAAGTTCCATATCCTAACGTGCAAAGTAGAGAAAGTGCTGGATTTGGTGACAAGATGCCTGGATTCCATCATAACTTCTGCCATTTGCTACCTTATGGGCATATCACTTCACCTCAGGGCAGTTTCTCTAGGGTCCCTTCTAGCTCTAAACTATGATCCCATAGAGGATAAAGGGTGCTGCTGGAGGGAATGGGAGAAGGGATATGCATCTCCAGACTCTCAGCTCCTATTAGCCTTAGATCTATAGAAAGACCCTGAAAGCCAAAATCTGTCTATTTACAGAAACGGACAAGGAAGCGGCTGGCACTGGTAGGCGGTGGCCCTGTTTGCCAAAGGCTCCCAAACTCTGGGTATCTGAACCTCCTACATCCAGAAAAAAATTCTTCCCTCCTTCTCTCGTAGCATGCCCCACCTCAGCAAGGTGGGGAGGAAGGTCACGTGGAGGCGCCCATGTGAACCAGGACCCCCCCAAAACACCAGGCAAGCAGAAGGGACATGGTCTGGCGCCACTCCTCCCAGCCCAATATGATCCTCAGCCCCCATTCCCCGGGCGCGGTTGGTGGATGTGTAGGGATGCACTTTGCTCTGCATCCTCAGGAGCCTTTCCAGCAGGTCCAGGAAGGAGTTCTTTCCCTCTTCTGGATCAACTGACAGAACCGGGTACACAAACACAGGTCCCCTAACCCCATCCCGTAGTTTAGGGACTCCTGCCGTGGTCAGCCCTTAGAATAAATCCAAGAAAGTCACAGAAAAGGGAATGGAGTCACAGTTTGCTCCTGGGAAGGCCACTCCTCATCCTGAAATTAATCCAAACAGATAACCCTCCTCCATCTCGCCCTCCCCGTTACCGTCTCCTCCTCCATTTAGTAAGTGCTGGCCAAAAACACACCCCAGAGTCCAAGAGTTTTCCTAATCATTAATAATGGAATTAAAAACGAAGGCAAACATTCTTTTAGCGGTTTTAAGGTTTGCAGAGCGTTTTACGGATTTTTACTCGAGTCTTGTTTGTAACAACCTTCCTGGAAAGTGTAGATGCTATTTATTTGTCCGGTTTCAGGGAGGATATCGTCCTAAACTTCATCACCCCATTCCCCATTACAGCTAAACCCACCACACACACACAGACACACACACAGACACAGACACACACACACACAGACACACACACACACACACACACACACACACACCACACACACACACACACACCTGGATTTGTGAGAGCCAGGCTCTATCCAGGGACGCATCTGCCAGTCTGCAGAAGGTTGCTCAGTCAGCAGCAGCAGCATCATTAACAACAACAACAATCTCTTCTCAATTCCAAGCTCAGTTGTCCTCTTTTGCTCTCTCCCGTTCCGTGCCGGGGGTGCCACCAAGGAGGCAAAGGAGTCTGCCTCTTTCGGAGCCCCCAAATCCTCCCCTTCTGCCCTGGAACCGGAACCACGGCTCGCCCAGTCCTTACCTGAGTGTCTCAGCAGCAACCTGGGAAAAGTGGGACCTCCAAGGCAATTTAGGGGCCGCAATGGAGATCCCACTGTTGCTCTTTTATAGCAAAGTCCTGGACTGAGCCTGCCGGTCCTACATCCCAGCGTGGCCATTGTTCCCTCTGGGCTTGCTGACTCTGTGTTGCTGGTCTAGACCTGTAGGGTTTTGCAATTGCCTTACGGGTAGAGTTCGGGGAGGGAAAGGGAATGGTTGGGCTATCCCCGAGGCTGGGTTCTTCTGTTTTGCTTGTGGAAAGGTGAGGGGTCAGGCCTTCTCCTTAATACCTCTGCGTGGCTTTGGGTTGGAGTTGGGAAGTGAATGAGAGGGAAGAAGGTATAGCCTAATCACCTGCCAGTACTGCGATAAGTGACTTGACCAAGGTGACCTGAAGAAGCCACTCGTATAGTCACGAATTCAGTTCATCCTTTAGAGAATCATAGAGTTGTAAGGCATCTTTCTGCTCCTGCATTTTACATGCGAAGAAAGTGAGGCTCCGGGTCAGCATCAATGGCAAATGACAATACAGTGATTCACACCTCGATTTTTTTCATTCCAAATCCTGAGATTTTTCTGAGCAGAAGATTCATAAGATATGGGTCGAGGTCCCCAGGAAACCTACTGTGAAGGTTGAGAGGATTTGTCTTTTGATAGATTGAATTACTTGGGTATCAGAGTTTTCAATTAGAATCTCAGATCAATTTCTCAACTTCTGCACTCTTTCCTTCAAATTAGCCAAAGTAAAACTACAATTAGAAGTAAAGAGCTTCATAGAAAATTATCCCAGTGAATTTGTCTTTTATTATACATTTTAATTGTGTATGGCCTCAATCCTTTATTCCTGGGAGGCTGAAAGAATTCCCCACCTAAAAATTTTCTTCCATTGCAGAATAGATAGGAAAATGAAATTATGAGGGAAATCATGAGCTCTGTTGTACTCAGTAAATAAGAACCAGTTTATGCCAGATGCACTTTGCACAAGTAAAACTGAGTCCTTCAATTTCCCTTTAAGAAACATGAAGTAGGGAGGGGACAACAAGGTAAGTTTTGCTGCATTGAAGGGCCAGAGCTAGGAATTGGAGGTCCTGGGTTCAAATGTGACCTCAGACCCTCCCTAACTGTATGATACTGGGCAAGTCACTTAGCCCCCACTGCCTAGCCCTTACTGCTCTCCTACCTTGGAACCAATACACAATATTGATTTGTCAACTGAGTATTCTGCAAGTTTCAAGTTTATCCCTGCCTCTTCAGAACACACACTGAAGGAAGTACCAGGTACACCTGTTTTGGGTTGAACAATAGACCTTGAAGTGTCTGGTGACCCCAGATTGGGTGGGACTGGTAGGTATAGTGAAATGTTGAGTACCCTTATTTGTCTTAGTAGCTTCTCCCTTTCTATTAAAGTCTTCCCTCAAGAGACCCAGCTCTGGATTTGACCCTTTTGTTTTGTATTCATTGTCCTTGACCACTCTCTGACACCTCCAGCTGTAGGCTGCAACTGTCTATGCATATTTGCTGTATCAAGTTCTCCAGAGGAGACTAACTAGGACCCCCTTGTTCTGCCACTCTCTTGAAAATCATCTTGGGTGGTGATTCTCAAAGAGATACTAGTCCCAGAGCCCTTGGCATTGTGTGGTTTTGAGGCACTAGACTCTGTGTGGTAGTGGAATATTGTACACTATCTCTTTCCTGATTAAAGATTTGGTTTCTGCTGACTAGTAGTTCTGGCATGGGCATTGTACCCCTTAAGCAGGCAAACTGTAAACAAGGAAATTCCCTTGCTTCTTTCTTCTTTGTGACTCCTAACCCAAGAACCTCTGATAACTTCTAGAAGACCCTGAGATTACTATCATCTTTGGATCATCCTTTATTTAGAGATGGATATAGAGATACACCTCCAGGCTACAGGTTGATACCATCCAGCTGTATCTCAGGCATCCATCTGTTCCCTAAAGTATGAGGATTTTCTGGCAGACCCAGGTCAGATGACCAAATACCCCAGCAAATGCCTGAGTGCTTAACACTATAGAATCACCCCACAACATGACACAACATCATGTACACACTGTTGTAAAGAATATAAAATCCCCAGGATTGAAGTATTCTGGGAGCAATCACCCAGGGTTGTTCCACTTATTCCGTTTTGCTGGCCAATAATTCTATCTTATGAATAAATTTCTCTTTTTACTTTTAAGCTAAGTTGCATTCTTGCAAATGGTATCCTTCTTGAACCCAGGGGTTCACCATTATACCCCACAACATGTGGATGTACCCCACAACAGTTTTGAGTTATTTCCAAGTTAATAGATTCTAAAACAGAAAGTAAGGGTTAAAAAAAAAAAGAAACATGAAGGGGGAAGCTAGGTAGCAGAGCTGCTAGTGGGTCAGAAGGTTTCACTTGCAGTGTGGTAGGGTCAGCATTCTACATATAGGAAAAGGTGGGAAAAGCTGGAGGTGGGCAAGCCACACTCTTTTACCAGTAGCTGTCTTCACCTGGACATCTGTCTTCTCTCATTAATCTTCAGTTGCTACCTGTGTATTGGGTGCTTCTCTACTGACTACAAAAGTGTCTCTTTCTCCCTTCTCCTCAAAGAAAACTCTACACAAGATCTCTGCTACTATCATTCTGTATCTCTTCTCTGCAACTGGTACTTTCACTTCTTTTCCTCTCAATTGATCTCTACTGTCTAGCCTCAAAGCTCATTATTTGGCTGGAATTGTTTCTGCCAAGTTACCAATCATCTCTTCTTAATCTTCCCATATTTGATGTTCTTTTCTCAGTCTTGATCTTTGACCTCTCTGTGTAGCCTCAGTCATCCTCTTCTCCATATTTTCTAGGTTTTCATAAACCTAATCTCCTGAGTCTCTGTCTTCAGACTGTTCTTTGTCAGTCTTCTTTACTTGTTGCCCTACTACCATGTTATATAACTGTTCTGATTCCTTTTTTCCCTCTGTACTATTTTATTTGGTGATCTCTTCAGCTCCCATGGTTTCAATAATTATTTCTATGTAGATTGAAGTAGAATAAAATGAAGTCCCTGATCCATTGGTAAAGGTAGTAATCAATAAAGCATATTTTCCCTATAGAAAGCAGGCAAAAGGAATGTGCTTTCTCAGTTAGTAGTCCTATGGTAAAAACTGGGGTTAACTTATATTTTTATCAGGGTTCAGAAGGGTGAGTAGGAGACAGGAATGGACAATAGTTTTGGACCAGACAGGTTAGGAAAACTGGGTTTAGCTGTTTGGGGAATTGCAGTTGACAGGAGTGACAGTTGGGTCTTAACTGTCACACTCATCTGAACTGTCACACTTAACTGTCACATACCTAGCCAGGGATAAACACAGAGTTTAACAAATACACTCATTATGAGAACTTTAAGGTATGAATAAGACAAAGAGGGAAAACAGTTTAATTGTAATTTGAAAGGATAGGAGAGGGGGTGAGGTGAAACTATGTCTAACTGACCAGGCCTGGAGTCAAAAGGGAAAGTTCCTTATCCAACCTGGCTTTTGCCAGGTTGACAGCTTGGCTAAGGACTTGAGGAAAAGGGCTTGGGTTTGGGGTTCTCACAACTGATCCAGGGATGTCTTCAGGATACCAGGAACCAACTTGTCCACAGCCAATGATCTAAAAGTAACCAGGTAGGGAAAGGTGTCTGTAAACTGTCCACCAGAACACTGGCCTCTTCCCTACTCAGAGTTGACTTGCAGGATGATAACTTCAGCCTTTACAATCTTCACCAGTCTCCAAGACCTCAGGCCAAATAGGGACTGCTGATTGCACTTTTGCTCCAAACCCCTCTCAAAACAGCAGTGTCAGGGGCAGCTGGGTAGCTCAGTGGATTGAGAGCCAGGCCTAGAGACAGGAGGTCCTAGGTTCAAATCCGGCCTCAGGTACTTCCCAGCTGTGTGACCTTGGGCAAGTCACTTGACCCCCATTGCCTACCCTAACCAATATTCCACCTATAAGTCAATACACAGAAGTTAAGGGTTTAAAAATTAAAAAAACAACAACACCAAAAAAAAAAACAGCAATGTCTGTTGCTTCCTCTCTCTTCTCTACCCCCTGCATTCCATTCATAATATCCATGACCTCCAGCAAAGGTTTTCTCTAATATGCTAGCAAAAATCTTCATTTATACTTTTAAAGCCTATTCCTATTACAGTTCCCCCCCCTTTGCACAAAGCCAAAATAGTGGTCCACACAATATTTTGGTATTTGTGAACTACAAATTAAACTAAAATTCTAACCCAAAATCACAAACAACCTACACTAACTCTATTTCATCTAACACTATCCTACTCTACCCTACTATCGGGATTTTAACAAGGAAAGGTTAAGGGATAAATACATTGAACAGTTACATAGTTCAAAGCACAAAGTAACAAGTAACAATGCAAATTTCCAACAAAATTAACAAAATCAACAAAAAATATGAAATATCAACACAAAAGTCAAAACAAACATCAAACACAACTCCTGATCTAATACAGAAACATTCTTCTAACTAACAAATGCAAACAAGTTTGGAAAAATAAATTTTCAACACAACATTGCATAAGTTTTACAGGAAAATTACAACAAAAAATTAAACTAACTTATGCAAATTACATTCAAACGTTTGAAACTCAATTAGTATCAAATTATTCACAGAATTTATATTTATATATATATACATACATATGATATATGCAACACACACATAATATATACATGCATTATGTACATATTTGTACACATGGTATGTACATATAAATATACATATGTACATGCGTTACATATATACAATACTTACACTATAATACAATTTACAATATACATATCCTATTTACACATCTATTGATATTATTTTGTGATATGTGATCTGTAGTATGTTATCTGTTCTTCATGTAATGGAAGTTTGTTATGTTTGTTGTGTTTGCACTGTAATGTACATTAATGCCTTATCTTATCCTCTAATCTAATCTAATACTATTTCTTTTTCACTAAACTATTCTAGACTATCCCTAATGTATTAGTATATTAGTCTAGCTACATCTACCTAAATAACTAGCTAATCTTTGTTAGTAACTAACTATCCTTTGTTAGTAGTTACTTATCCTATAACTAATTCTATATTTTGTTAATAATTATACATTGTTTCATTCCATAAGGAACACAATGTATTCTAACATGTTTGTGTCATATGTATCTTCTTCTTCCTCTTCCTCTTCCTCTTCCTCTTCCTCTTCCTCCTCTTCTTCTTCTTCTTCCTCTTCTTCTTCTTCTTCTTCTTCTTCTTCTTCTTCTTCTTCTTCTTCTTCTTCTTCTTCTTCTTCTTCTTCTTCTTCTTCTTTCTTCTTCTTCTTCTTCTTCTTCTTCTTCATTTCTACATTTTCAGTATCTACACCATGTGCTAATTTAATATGAGAACAATGGTACCATGAATCTCTACCTAAAACTTTTAGAGAAAATGGTGAAACTAATATAATTATATAAGGACCTACCCAATTTTGTTCTGTTGCAGATGTTTTGGCAAAATTTTTCACATAGACCATATCACCTGGTTGAAAATTATGAAGAGAATAATCCAATGGACCAGATTGAATTAATACTCCCATATCTTGTAATTCTCTTAGCCTCTCCTGTAAAGCATTTATATATGAAGCAATTTGGCAATCACCTCCTAAGAGTGATGCATAAACATCCTTACAAGTTTTTGCTTGTAGTGGGACATGTCCAAAGAGCATCTGATAAGATGATATATGTAGATCTGCTCTTGGTCTTGTACATAGTTAAAACAAAGCTATGGGAAGAATATCTGGCCATGTAAGATGAGTTTCAGCACAGAGTTTCCCAACCCATAGTCTTGAGTTTCCTATTCATATGCTCCACTTGACCTGAACTCTGTGAGTGATAAGGAACATGATATTTAGGTGTTATTCCTAGATTCTCATAGAGGCTTCTAAGGATATCTTGAATAAAATGAGATCCCTTATCCGAATCTATGGTTAATGATATACCGAATCTAGGCACAATTTCCTTGAGTAACGCTTTCACCAAAAAGCTTGCTATGTTGGTATTTGATGGAAAAGCTTCAGGATATTTAGTTTGTCTATCAGCTATCACAAGACAATACTTGTATCTTCCAACTTCAGGCATACAGATATAATCAATAGGTAAATTCTCAAATGGACAATATGCTAAAGGCCTACCACCCAAACTTTTCTTTCTGAATGCACTTTGATTGAACTTTTGGCAGACTGAACAACTATTATAGAACTTATTTTCAACAGTACTTATTCCAGGAACAACCCATTGTCTCTTGATGGAATCCACAACAGCTTGTGTACCAAAATGACCTTTTGTGTGGATGGCTTGACACAAATAGGTATACAAATCTTTTGGTAACAATGGTCTTCCTGTATCAGTAATCCATATCCCATGTTCTTTCCTAGCTCCAAATTTATCCTTCCACTTCTCAATATCTGAGTCTACATAAGCTTTTTCTAGATCATCAGAATCAATAGATGTTAAATTCATTACATAAATTGGAGCATTCTGGGCTGCATACTTCGTAGTGATATCAGCTCCATGATTTCCTTTAGAGACTGAATCTCTACCACGAGTATGACTGCTACAATGAATTACTGCCAGCTGTTTTGGCTTCTGGATTGCTTCCAACAACTCAGTTATTATTCCTGCATGAGCTATTGGTTTACCCAATGCAGTAATAAAACCTTGTTGTTTCCAGATTGTTCCTGTTGCATGGCAAACAGAAAATGCATATCCAGAGTCTGTGTAAATATTCACACGTTTATCTTCAGCTAATAGACAGGCTTGCTTCAATGCCACCAATTCAGCACCTTGAGCACTAAGATTACTAGGTAATGAGCCATACCACAGTGTCTCAAATTCTGTGACAACTGCAGCACCAGTACATCTAATTCCATTACATAAATATGATGATCCAGCTGTGAATAACACACAGTCTGGATTTTCGAGTGGAGTATCTTTTAAATCCATTCTAGGCATATCCACAAGATCTACTACCTCGACACGTTCATGCAATGGCTCACCATTTTTGAGTAAATCTGAAAGAAGAGTAGCTGGATTGAGTATGCTACATCTCCTCAACTGGATGTTCTCAGTACGTAAGAGAATAATTTCATACTTATATATTCATTGGTCTGAATATGCTTGAGTATGAAACTTCCTCATTAGTGCTTCTATCTGATGTGAACAATAGACAGCTAAAGGATATCCCAAAACTAGAGCAGTTGACTTCTAGACTAACACAGCTGCTGCTGCTACCTCACTTAGACAGGGTTCTGTCCCCTCAGCTACTGGATCTAATTAACAGCTGTAATATCCAATTAGACGATAACTTTGTCCTAAAGTCTGTGTCAACACACCAGAAGCTATACCTTTTGTTTTGTTGACAAACAGCTGAAAAGGTTTCTTATAGTCTTGGATTCCTAACTCAGGTGCAGATAGAATTGCTTCTTTCAGCTTATCTAAGGCTAAGGGATGTTCAGGCTTTAGTTTCAGAGGTTCTGGTTCTGTATTCCTGGTCAGATCTGTTAAACACTTAGTGATCCCACTATATCCAGGAATCCACTGCCTACAGAAACTAGTAGTTCCAAGAATAGCCCTAAGTTGTTTTTTAGTTTTAGGTGCACTCAATTTCTGTATGTCAGCTATTCTCTTTTGTGTGATATTTCTGCAACCCTCTGACAACAAAAATCCAAGATATTGTACACAAGGCAAAACCCTTTGTAATTTTGCCTTGGAGATTTTATACCCTCATTTATACAATTCAATCAAAAAATCTTGCTATTCCTAAGACACACTTTTGCATTTTGGGATGCTAAAAGAATATCATCCACAAAATGCACCAATTTACTCTCTTTAAATTTAATCATTTTTAGATCTCGATTTAGAATTTGAGAGAACTGGCTAGAGGAGTCTGTAAATCCCTGTGGAAGATAAGTCCATGTCTACTAAGTTTTCTCCCAAGTGAAAGCAAAGATCTTTTGAGAATCCTCATGAATTGGTATCCAGAAAAAAGCAGAACATAAATCTACCATGGTGAAATATCTAGCCTGACTTGGAATGGAAGAAATTATAGCAGCTGGACTTGGAACAACTGGATGAGTTTTGATAATATAATCATTTACTGCTCTTAGATCTTGAGTAAATTGGTAAACAGGTTCAGCCATTTTCATCTAATTTTGGCTTCTTTATAGGCAAAATAGGCGTATTGTACTCAGAAAATCATGGTATTATTATACCTTGTTGGATTAGGGACTCATTAATTGGTCGTATACCATCTATTGGCTCCTTAGTCAAGGAATAATGAGACTCACAAGGAACTGGTCCTTCCTTTGTCCTCACCCTGACTGGAATAGCTGATTTTAGCGACCTAACACCTATCGATGATCTTGACCACAAATCCTTAGGTATATCCTCAGGTATTAGATAGATAGTACCTAAGTCATCCTCTGTACTATTGGAATCCAAGAAAAGAAATGGAAAGGCCTTCGAAGATTCCTCTGGGAGATGTAAAGAAATATCACCAGATTCAGTACATTGGATAGTAGCCCGTAATTTACACAGCTAATCCCTTCCTGAAAGGTTTATTGGACTTTCTGGAACACACAAAAATGCATGTCCCATGGAAAAAGATCCAAGTGTTACCATTTTTGGTTGCGATTTAGCTACTTTTGCCTGTAGCACCAACCACATCCATTGTACCAAAGGTTCTACAATTCTCAGGATAACTTTGCAAAACTGATTTACTTACCCCTGTATCAATGAGAAGATCATAAATCTGGTCTCTAATTGTTACAGACACATATGGTTCTGTGCTATTAGGAGGTTGGAAAGTTTCCAACACAGGAGCTAAAATAGTAACGTCAGAACAAAGCTCAGCTGTTTCCTGTCCATCCGAGTTAACATTGTCTTGAATTACAGAATTTTCCCAGGATTTTGCACCTTTGGTCCTTTTCACCTCTATTCTGGTATCATTGTTCTATTTACAATCAAATTATTTTTAATCAAATCACAATTTCCATTATGCTTCTTAATTACACAATTACTAGAATTTCTAATGCCATTTACAACACTATTTTTCTTTTCCTCACGATTATTTACAACACTAATCAAATTATTATCAACACCATATAAACCATCATTAATTTTAATTATTACAAACACTAGTTAAACTAGTTAAACTACTATTATCAGTGGGTAAATTACCATTAACATTGGTTAAATTAAAATTTACACTATTACCAGTAGTTAATTCAGATAATTTAACATTAATACCATTCAAATTATTATTAATTCTTTTCAAATTATCATTCACATTGATTAAACTATCATTTATTCCATTTAAATTATCACTAACTGATCAACTCATCACCATCATTAATTAAATTCTTATCATCACCAATTAAATTGAATTTAAATCCAATTAATTAATTAATTAATCAAAGCAAAGCAACACCAAGTACACCATTTTTATTATCCACAATTACATTATTTTTATCTTTAACACATACAGTTTCATCAATATTCACCTAACTCCCATAACCTTGATTAATTACTTCTGAATTTTGGGCACACCTTCATAATGAAGCTGTCCCTCCATTCAGGGTACCATGATTAACATTCTAGACAATGTGACTGTACTTTGGTTATACTACGGCCTTTATGTAATCCTGCATGGTTGCTATATTAGGAGCTTGAACACCCTGGCAGCAGGCATTTTGGCACTGGAATGCATTTTGCTGGCTATTTCCATAATTAAATCCATTATTCCAATTATTTTCCCTATATCCATAATTATTATTAAATTGGTTAAATCCATTATTATTATTGTACCTCTGCCCATAAGATCTTCTTCTAAACCTACATTCTCTGGCAAAATGTCCAATTTGGCCACATATATAACATGTTTGCTGTCTTTGGTATCTTGTGTTTACATTGACATTATTTTTATAGTTGTTAGTATTATTTTTCCTCTCAGAAGCCCTCAACACTGCCACTGCTTTTATCTCACCGATTTCTTTCTCATTTACCCTACTATTAGCCTCTCTAAGTTGTTTCTTGAGGCTCTCAATCACTGTATCCTTTTCATCATTCCCTTTGTCCTTCTTCTGAGCAAAAACATAGGTAGCCTTTTGTTTCAGTTCATCCAGGCTCAGAAGTTCCCAATCTGGATAATTCTCATTGAAAAACTTCTTCACCTAGGGAACTGTTTTTTCCACAAATACACGCTTAACATGCTCAACAGTGGTATCTTCCAGGACATTTAGGCCTAAGTAAATTTCTACAGTTTTGATGTTTCGATCTAAAAATGTAGCTGGTGTCTCCTGATTGGTCTAACTTTCTCAAACTTAGACCAAGCATTAAGGTGCCTTGAATTTTTCTCCATAACCTTGATTAGTGATTTTCTTGCCTGTTTGAGCATTCTGTAAATAGGAACTGAATTTAGATCCAGCTCCTCCCAGGTTACCAGCCATGGTGTCATACCTTCAGTATTTCTAGTCTCTTCCACAAACTTGTTTCTATCATGATTAGACAAGATCTGCCCTAGAACTTACCAACAGTCCTCAAAATCCAGGTCATGTGCTTTAACAAATGCATGAAAGATTTTAACAAATTTGCCAGCATCATCATGAAAATTTGGGATTTTCCTTTTCAAGTTCTCCACATCCTCAGTCCTAAATTTAGTATGCTGTCTCACATGAAAAAAATCCCATCATCCCTCACCACCAGAAGGTTGTGTAGAGGGAAAAGGTTAACCAGTTTGTCCCCCTTATTTAATGCTTTTTGTTCCAATTCTGCCTTAGAAAGTTCAGATTAAACACCTTTACCCTCCTTACCATCATTACCATATTTATTATTACCAGGAGCATGAAGATAGGCACCACCAGTTTGCATATACATCTCCAAATTGTCTATGTTAACTTGCATTAACTTTAACAATTGCTTCATCTCTGAATCTTTAAATCACCAGGTAACCACAATCTTACAACGATAATTAACACGGAAAAATATCCATCTTATTTTGTATATGATGTAACCAGTTAAAACAATAATCAGTGCGTGTGTGCTATAATATCCAGAATAGTTATGGTAAGAACAGGTTGGGCTACCTCAAAATTCAATATAACTCTGCAATACCTGGGTATGATCTTAAACCACAGGTATGGGATAAACAATATCCCTTGCCATTACCCCAATAGCAAATAATCAATACAGTTTTCAATTACCATTTTCCCAAACACTGACACAAAAGACCAGTGGTACAGCGATACAGTTGTGTTATTAGCCACAATGAAAGAATGAAGACTAATATCTAATATAAATACAACAATATTCCCACAACAACACCAATTTACAATCAAACAGGATAATGCAAACAGTAAAAGGCAAAAAAAAAAATGGGGGAAAACCCTTTCTCTGTGACTATTTCAGCCTTGATAGTAAATTGGCTTCACTCAGGGATTTTATCAATGAACTGGGTGAGGGTAAGCAGTTTTGAGTAGTTTACCACTGGCTCGGAACTTTCAGACCACAGCCAATGGCTATCCTCCCTCACAGAATGTTCAGAACCCTCTGGCTTCCAGTCTGGCCCTGTGTGTCCAAATTCTTATGGTAAAAACTGGGGTTAACTTATATCTTTATCTGGGTTCAGTAGGGTGAGTAGGAGACAGGAATGGACAATAGTCTGGGACCAAACGGATTAGGGAAACTGGGTTTAGCTGTTTGGGGAATGGCAGTTGACAGGAGTGACAGATGGACCTTACCTGTCACACTGATCCACCTAGCCAGGGATAAACACAGAGTTTAACAAATACACTCACTATGAGAACTTTAAAGTATGAATAAAACAAAGAGGGAAAACAGTTTAATTGTAATTTGAAAGGATAGGAGAGGGGGTGAGGTGAAACTATGTCTAACTGACCAGGCCTGGAGTCAAAAGGGAAAGTTCCTTATCCAACCTGGCTTTTGCCAGGTTGACAGCTTGGCTAAGGACTTGAGGAAAATGTCCATGACTTCCAGCAAAGGTTTTCCCTAATATGCTTGCAAAAATCTGCTTTTATACTTTTTAAGCCTATACCTATTACAATAGCAACAGATGGTCAGCATAACCAGAGGATGGCCCCTCAAAGAAGGGATAAATCAGGTATAGGATAACATATACAAAGGAATGTGCTTTCCTCTCCTGCTAATTGCACTTTGGCTTCTGTAGGATAAGGCTTGCTTGCCCTGGTCATTCTGCCCCAGTCATTAAGGCTACATTTCACTCATTGTAAATTTTAAAGCCATATATCTTTCTCAGCATTGTATAAGCTCATTTTGCCTTTTTACCTCTTGCTCATTGTAACCCAAACAAATATCTAATTTTAGTTTGGGGAACTTTCACTAGGAAAGTTGCCCAGGCCAGTTAGGTACTTATTATTAATCAATTGATTAATAAGTAAATATTGGTTCCACTACTTTTGGGTGTCCAGACTCACTTTTTGAAGTAAGCTACTTCACAGATGACTCTCCAATCAAATTGTCTAGACCTAATCTTTCTCTTAACTTCCAGCCTTGCAGTTCCAACTGCCTTTTAAACATCTTGAACTGGATCCCATAGATATATTCAATTCAACATGTCCAAAACTGAACATATTACCTTTTTTTCCAAACTTTCTTCTTTCCCTCTTGCTAACTCCTCTATTACCATCAAGGGTACCATTCTTTCACTCCCCCAAGCTGGAAACCTCAATTCTGTACTTTGATATCACATGTCAAACTCTATGAATTCTCCCTCAATAACATCTCTTATATATGACCTCTTCTTTCTTCTGACACTGCCACCATGCTAGTATAAATATACTACCTGATGGGCTCTCTGCTCAACTCTCTTCCCACTCCAGTCCATCCTCAATTCAAGCTGTCAAACTGATTTTGCTGAAATGTAGGTCTGATCATATCATCCCATTATTTGATAAATCCTAATGACTGCCAATTTACCCACAGGATCGAATATAAAGTTCTGTCTTTTAAAACTGATGTAGGGGTTAGAGATTAACTTTCAGTCTGGGTTGGGTGCCCATTCAAGAATGACAAACTCCAGCAAGAAAAGATAATCTTTAAGGTCTCTTTTAGATTAAAAAAATCTATAAGTAATTATATTTCCTAAGTAATTGGGAATCACCAAAATTTAAGTAGAGAAATGGCATGACTTGAACATAGGGAAAATTATCAGTGATAACAAAGCAACTAGCAAGGAGGAAATAATGGAAGAATTTCTGCAGGAGTGCAGTTAATAGCATTAAACCAACAAGATGTGGAAGGTAAGGGAGAGAGAAAAATCAAAGATCACATGTTAAACCAAGATTTTGAATATGAAATACTGAGTGAATGACAATGACAGAAATAAGAGAAGTAAGAGGAACAGAATTTTGAGGCAAAGTCTTCAATGTGGGTTTGAAGTGGTTTTAAATACAAATAGAGATGTGGGTTCAGAGCTGAACTTTAACTGTCTCCTAAAATTGGTATACCTGCTTCCAATTTCTCACATCTATTATTTTTTAATATCTGTTTTATCTTATTATTCTTTATCTTTATATATCTTCCACATAGCTGCCAATTTCATATTTGTAAAGAGAATATCCTAGCCCTGTCTCTTCCCTGAAGCTTCCATAGCTCCCCATCCCAATAAGATAAAATACTGGCATTTAAAGCCCTCCAACAATCTGGCCTCTAACTATTTTCCCAGACTGCTTACTTGTTATTTGTGTATGTTATGTTCAGATCAAAGTGACCTTCTTGCTGTTCTCTGCATTAAATATTATATCTGCTCTATTCTTGCCTTTGTACATAGTGTCCTTCATGCCTGGAATGTCTCCTCACCTCTGCTCTTTAGAAAATCTACTTCCTTTCAGATCTGAGCCCACTTATCACCATGCCCTGATCTCCCTAGTTGTTAGATTTCTCCATACTCCCATGTTATTTCAAAATTGCCTTGTATGCATTTATTTTGTAAGTATTTTAAACTTTTCTTCATGCCTGTCTATATCTTCATTTCAGGCTGCATCCTCGAGGAAAGGGGCAACCCAATTTATCTTTCAATCCCCAGCACCTGATACAGGGTCCTCAGTCACAGGTTTCCCAAATCTTTAGTGATTATCTCTAACTTATGCTACCATGTTGAGCTAGGTATGTTACTGGGCAGCTAAATGGCAGAGTGGAAAACACACGAGGTTTAAACTCCTCCCTTAGTTCAAATCCAGCCTCAGACACTTAATGGCCATGTGATCATGGGCAAATCATTTAATCCTGTTTGCCTCAGTTTCCTCATTTGTAAAATGAGTTACAGAAGGAAATGGTAAGCCACTCTAGTATCTTTGCCAAGAAAAACACAAATGGGGTCACAAAGATTTGGATATGACTGAAAAATGACTGAAGAACAAGAGGTTTTTGAACATAGTTATTTGAATGTCTGCTCCCCCATTTAGATAATAAACTCCTAGAACTATGTTTCAACCATCTTTCTATCTTTAGCCTTTGGTTCTCTCCAAAGTAAGTAAGGAGCTTTTAGCAGCATTTCTCAGTTCTCCTCCTTTTCCTTGATCTCTCTTCAGCCTTGACACTGTTGGTCACTCTCCTCTTTTTGGTACTCTCTTCTCTCTAGGTTTTAGTGACACTGTTCTCTCCTAGTTCTCTGCTTACTGTTTGATCATCTCTTGCCAGTCTCTTTGGTTGGATCTTTATCCAGGTAACTCTTATTAACTGTGAGTATCTCCCAGGGTTCATTAATGATCTCTTTTCTCTTCTCTCTCTAGAATTTTGCTTGGCAATTTCATTAGCTCCCATGGTTTCCAATAGCATTTTTTATTTTGATGAATCTTATATGTACTTGTCCAGCTCTAACTTTGCACACTATCTCTAATTTCCAATTTTAAGGTACATTTTGAAATCTTAAACTGAAATGTCCAGTAGGCATTTTAAACTCAGTATGTCCAAAACTGAACTCCTTATCTTTCCCCTCCAAGTCCTCTCTTTCTAAATTTATTTTTCTGGAAGGCACAACTGTTCTCTTAATCACATAGGAGCAGAATCCTGATTTGGTGTAAAGAGTGGTAGTTGGCAAATTTAGAGACATACATAGGCAGTAACTTGTTTATAATTATGAGGATTAGTAAACAGAATAGGTTATTTAGTATAGACCCTGGGAATTAACATAGATTAAGGAGTGATAAGAAGGCTCAAGGAAACTTGAGCAGGAAGTAAATTCTCAGGAAGTAGAAGGGAGTGGGGAAAAGTTTAGGTCCCCTTTTAGATTTAGGGAATCAATCCCAATCCTCAACCTTCATTACTTTTCCTTACCTTTCCTCAAACTTTTTCCTTAATACTTATTAAATAAAGATTTTTGGTTTTATAAACTGCCTCCAAATATTTTTACTCTCAGCTCAAAGTATAGGTACCTGCCTAATTGACTACAAACAGTAAAAGATACTATATCCAATTTCCCCCAGTTAACATTCCTATATTAACATTCCTGGCTGTTCCTATTTGCAAAATTCTTAGGAATGGATTACAATTAACATTTCTTGGCAAGCTAAACAGAGACAGGGTCTAAAGAATTGATATTAGTATCCACAACAGGTACATTCAAGACTTTTAAAAAGGCATTTTTTTTCCTTTACTGTCATCTTAGAGAGCATTAAAGAGCCAGTTAGCCACATCCACAGCCTAGAAGTCTATTTTTACAAGCAGTAGATTCAGTGAACAATGTGGTTTTACAACACCATGTACTTGGGAGGTTTACCCAAATTCTTTTACTCTACTATTCCTTATCATATTAGGAGAATATCATTCCATAATTGTGTGATAAGACTACTTACGATTAAGTTATTAGATTTTTTGAGCTCTATTCTATTAGTAGTGGGTGTAATACTGTTATTCTTTTTTTTTTAAACCCTTAATTTCGGTGTATTGTCTTATAGGTAGAAGAGTGGTAAGGGTGGGCAATGGGGGTCAAGTGTCTTGCCCAGGGTCACACAGCTGGGAAGTGGCTGAGGCCGAGTTTGAACCTAGGACCTCCTGTCTCTAGGCCTGACTCTCACTCCACTGAGCTACCCAGCTGCCCCATAATACTGTTATTCTTACTGGTAAAGATGGTACTCTCCTACATCTTCAACCAATTTAAAGAATTAAAACTACAGCAAATGAGTTTTAACAAATTAACCATAATGGTGAATTACCTGGAGTTCATGATACACAAATATGAGACAGAGAATAATGGTAGAATTAGAGAAGAATGTGGGCACTTTTTTCCCTTTGAGAGAGATTCCAATGATGACCCCTGACCATGAATTAGTTAATGTTAAACAGCATAAGGGCTTTGCCTAAAGTGACATAGACAATATTAAAAAGGAAACTCCATCTTTTGAGGAGGAACCAAGAACAGTTATAAAGAAGTTCCAAAAAATAATCAAACAATTTAATGCCAGCTACAGTGATTTTCATATTTTTTTAGATGAATTGCTTACAAAAAGGGAAAAACATAAAATCATTGTTGACGCCAGTGAAAATGATAGGATCCCTGATTGGCCTTTATCTAAGCCAAATTGGAATATTAATTCAGATTACAGTTATCAACAATTGGTCAGAGGAAGACAGGCAGTATTCCAAATGATGAAAGGCTATTCTCAAAGACCAGGTACATGGACATATCCTCAGGTCACATCCTCAGAGCTCTCCTACTATATCTCCCCTCAGAGTTAAGGGGTTGGGGGAGAGAGGTTTGTTGATTTCTCATTATCATGTATCTAGTACTAGGATCTAGTATTATCTAGATCATGAGCCTCTACTTGGGTACTTTGACCCATGGTTATATGAAGAAGGGAATAACTATTCTTGCTTACTTTTAAATTTAATAACCAGGAGGATATACACCCTACTTAATACCTAAGTGGGGGAGGTCCACAACACACATGCTAAAGTGGGTGACACCTCAGAAACAACTTACTGCCTCCTGGGCAGTCCTAAGCAAAGTCATAGATTGCAATTGGTCCTTGTAAAGTGGAGGAAGGCACAGGAAGTGATGTAAAGAAGGGTCTTTAAAAGTGGCTACAACTACCTGTAAAGGAAGTTTTCTAGTTCTTTCAAGGGTATGGAGGCTGGTGGAAGATCATCTTCTTCTGTGTGGCCCTGGGACTCTAGCATTTGATAAGACTGCTCTGGGATCTTCTGTCTTTGGACTTTGGATTGGTGAGTGGAAAAAGCTGAACTTCCTTTCCTGACTTCTGGAGAGTTTAACACTAATAGGCCACCCTCCAGGAGCAGGCCATGTGTCTGGACGTCTTATTTAATTTACCTATGGTCCCTCCAGCTGAGCCCTGCCAGAATAGAGCCAGGTGCCAAAGCAAATATTTAGGGTGATAATGCAGACTTCTCATGCTGCCCTTTTTTCAAATTTCTCTGAAATTTATCAGCCTGTTCTAAGATTTGAGTAGTGTTTTCCCTCCCCAAAATAATCATGACAAATAGGCCTCATTTCAGAGCTACCCTTATATACTGGTGAGGGCCACATGCTGATATTACTCCACATTGGCCTTTGGTTCACTATAGAGATCGATACTCTATAACCAGAGACTAATCTGAGTGGCCTGGATGGTCGTTGAACGCAAAGAATGAAACAGACTGGAAGCACGGCTTGTTAGCTCATTGTACTTCAAGAAATACTGAAGTAGCCACTTTATTATAAAGGAAATTAAAGATCCCTTTCCCCCAAAAGCCCAAGAAAGTTTCCCACAGTTACAGAGAGCAAGATTTTTACTATAGTCAAAACAAAAGCCTTAGAAGCCTTCAGGCGTAGACAAAAAACCTATGCTAAACTATCAACTACATGTGTTATCTTTAAGTGGAGCCTGGGACATCTCTGTTAGGTTGGAAAGCCCTGTCAGTTTCTCGGCCTTGATGGTATTAAACAATTTTTTGAGCCTCATTATTTTACTTTAATTCTGGGCAAAATGCCCTGCCAAGGGTTCGGCCTTAGCCGTACCAGCCATCTGTGTTCTTGGGCAAAGGGGAACAGAGTTAGCCCCCCTCCTGCTGGAGTGCTGAAAGCCCAGAGCTTTTTCAATAAGACTATAATGTATTTTGAAGGAAGGTGAGAATTATGAAAGGAATCAAAAGAGGAATCTCAGATTTTTATCTTAGATATCCCACACCTGTCTCGTCCCTATTTAGGACGGAAAGATAATCCATGGCTCTGCCAGTCTGTATTGATCTTTTGAGGGGGTCCAGATAAAAATATCTACTTGAGATTCTAATTTCTCTTAATAGCTCCTGACAGTTCACCCTTGCTCCTGCCCCTGACTTTCCCTCTGCCTATTCCTTATGCTTTCCCCCCCCCCCCCGTTCTTCCCTTCTTCTTTTTCACCCTTCCTTCTTCATTTCTCCTTTCCTCTTCTCTCCTCATTTTTTTATACCCCCCCCCCCCCAATTCTTCCTCATGCTCTTGTTGCTTTTGCCACCTAATGGGTTTCAGTTGTAGTGATCAGTTGAGTGCTCCCTATCTTTTACTTATGAGAGGAGGAAAAACTGGTTCTTCCAATTTTCCTCGCTCTGCTTATAGCTCTTTTAGTGAAAGGGTGTACAAGCCTGAAAATGCCCACCATACAGAAAATTTCAAGATGATGCTGTTTCTATTACTTTTATCATTATTCAAAATTAAGTCTATAGTCATTCTCTATTAGCTACATGTTTCTGAATAAAATTAGGCTACCAGCAGATCTGTGGCTATTGGAAATCTCCCATGGCTATAGGTCAGTTCAATTAATTGCGTTTGAAAAACATTTTCTGTCTTCTCTTTGACCTGGTAGACTATAAACCAATCTCATGCCCCTTCCATTTCTCCATTTGAGAACAGTTTTTTCTAGGAGATGGCACTAGTTGACTCTGATATGTGGAAAAAATTCTCTGAACAGCATCTCAACTGCTTCATAAGAGTTATTTTTTGTCCTTCATTTACAAACAGGACAATGATATCACAGTCTTGACTTGTGCATGAATTGGATTTAAGTGAGGCAGAGTTGAACAAAGTTGTCAGCCTCATTCTCTTCTCCAGTCACTGAAGACCAGTAGCAAGACAAAAGTCAGGACCTGTGATCACCTACTGGATGATCTTAGTGGCTTCATCATCTGACCAAGCTCTAACCTCTCCATAGCACCTGCTTCATTTGCCTTCATGACTTTTGGAACAAATTGTTCTCATCTGCCTATTGTACCAAGGGAAGTCTTCTCATGCTTGGGATACAGAACCCATATTGGGTACCCTTCACCTAGTTTAGCCTGTCTGCCAAGATGGTTTACTGAGGTGTAGCTGCTGTGTACTCTCGCTTTTTGGAGCTACAGGTGAGAGTTGGATGAAAGATGACCACCAAAAGTAGATAAGCAGTCCTGAAAAGGGCTCATCAAGCCCTCATATCAGACATGCTAATCCTTCAGGAATATGTCATATATTCCACTTATAGGAGTAATCTAATATTGGATGAAGTTCTGGGAGCTACATTTTAAGGATATGCTCAAACTTGAGCATGCTTAGAAAAGGATGATGATGAACCCCAGAAACCATGACCTACCAGGTTGTGTTGAAAGAAGTAAGATATTTAACCTAAGGAAGGTAGATCTTAGTGGAGAATATGCCATCCATGTTCAAATATTTTAAATAATCAAATATTTCAAAAGTCATCATGTGGACAAGGAATTGGACTTCTGCGTAGCTTTATGAAGCAGAAGATGAATTTACATGGGAAGATTATTGGTTTTGTGAGGGTTTATTTAGTAATTAATTTAGTAATAGTGTTGAACCTAGCAGGAAGGGCTGGAGAATTCCAAGATGGAATGAAGGAGCAGGAAGTAGTGCTTGTGCTCTGAGAGAGACTCCATCAGTGGTTGGACATAACTGTTACTAACCCTGGGAGATCTCAGAGTTAGGAAAACCTGCATCCAGATTCCCTGGGATCCTGAGAGATGAAGGCTTTCAGCAAGTGGACAAGACCTTCAGAGCTGCACCAAGTGGGGAAGAGGTTTGGGATCTGGTGGACAGCATCATAAGCATACTCTCTCTACCTGGGTACCTTGGATCACCTTGGCTCTTGGCATCCTGTGATCATCCTTGGATTACCGTGAGGCCCCAAAGTCACCCTCAGGCCCATTAGCTGTGCTGATCAAACCTGGCTGGAACCAGGTTTGAGGGAGCCTTCCCTGTGACTCCAGTACTGCTCCTTTGGGCCCTGCCTGACTTAGGTCAATTAGGATAGTGTAGTTAAGTCCTTCCCTGCCCCCTGTGGTTTGCCCCTTAGGTTTTCAAGTGTAGAATCCCCTATCCCATTCTTTATTTAGTTACTCTCAATTAAACTGTATAAACTTTTACCTTTGCCTGCTGGCTCCATAGACCCTGGCCTAGGGTGAGTTGGGTGACCATTGGGCCAACTGCCATTCCTGTGTCAGTTAAAACAGTGAACCCTGGTCTCCCTATCCTGGTTGGTCCTGTCTCTCCTTCAACCCAATGTGGACCCACAAACCATTTAGATGACATTTCAACATCCCGGTGCCTCAGTTTTACATTGGGAAACATATTTCAGCTTAAAACAAGGAAGTATTTTCACAATAAGTAGAGCTGTCCAAAAATAAAATGGGCTGTCTTGTGAGAGAATGACTTCGTTAAGGGAAATGTTCAAGCACAGTGTGGCTGATCATGTATCCAGAATCCAGTGCCTGGCTCATTGTAATAAACTAACTAACTACCATTAACAAATGTTAGTTAACTGAATGACTGATAGTGTAGAGGAGATGTCCATACTAATGAGTGGTTGAACTTGATGGGCTGTATGGATCCAGTCAATTCTAACACAGTAGGGGTGGAAGTGGGGAAAGGTGAATAACATCTATTTTGTCTAGAGGACAGAACATGGAGTGCTAGGCCTTTCCCTTGACTACTTCCAGGGAAACATGTGGCTGGGTCCACACTGGCAGACTTGCCATTTTGAGATGATGCAGCAAACCTTAGGTGGTTCCTTGGTCTTCTTTCTTTTCCCTTACCTCCTTCCCTGGAATTAAAGAGGATTTCCCACTGAGTCAGAAGGAATGGCTCTGAAAGAAAGGGCCACTATACTCTCTTTTTACATCTAGCCTGGCCTAATGGGTAGGAGTGGGGACACCCTGTCTCCTGACACCATTGTGGCTCCATTATCTTCCTGGTTCACTGACCAAGCCACTGAATTGGCCTGAATCCTTGGCCTCTCTTCACCTCCATACTGCCATGATAGCTAAGGCATATTCCCAAACCCAGCTTTTGCTCTTGCTTCTTCTGTGTTTGTTGTTTCAAGTTCACAGAGGCAAGCAAGTAACCTGAAGTGGACCTATCCAAATGAAAGCAGCCTTATGATTTCCAGGTATTTGGAGGTTCTGGGGCCAATGAGAGCAATGGTTGGTTACCCAGATTAAAAGTATTTATATGAAACAATAGATAGAATCAAATCTAAAGACCTGAGGTTGGCATCTAAAGCTCTTGAGAGTTTGGTCTTTCTTACCTTTCCAATATGGTCATGCTTTCCTTCTGTGGGAAAATATATGTAAGGTAATGGGGTCACCAGGGATATTATAATAAACTAAATGGTTTGTGGGATCACACTCTGGGATTTATGAGAGACTGGACCAGGGTGGAGAGACCAGAGTTTACTGGAGTTCCACAGGAATGGCAGTTGATCTTAACTGTCATCAGCTTCCACTAGGCCAGAGTATAGTAACAGACTAACAAGGTAAAAGAGACTTAACAGCTTTATGTTTGACTAAAAGGTGGGAAAGGGATTTCTATACTTAAAATCTAAAAGATAAAACCACAGGGCAATGGGAGGACTTATTCTACTCTTATCTAAGTGATCTAAACTAACAGTGCCCAAGGAGCTATAAATGGAGTTTCTTGGTGTCTGGGACCTGGATCCTGCCAGGCTTGAGAACAGCTAGGGCTTTTGTGGCTTTGGGATTCTCACTGCAATCCACTGATGATCTCTGGATGCCAGGAGCTAAGGCTGTCTCAGGAACCAAGTAGAGAAGGTTTTGCTTGAAGCACTATCCACCAGATTTCAAACTTCTCTGTCTTCCTTTGGCACTGTAGATCTTGTCCTTTTTTGCTAGATGCCACACCACACAGGATCCCAGGGTAAATCAGGATGCAAGATGTCCTTTGCTCTGAGGTCTCCCAGGCTGGCAACAGTTTTTGCCCACCACTCATTGAGTCCTCACTCAGGGCACAGACACACTTCCTCCTCCCTCATTCCATCCTGGAATTCTCAGCTCCAGCTCCTTCCCGCTATGTACTTAATACCTAATCACTAGCTAATCTAATCTTCCTCACAACACTTCCCACTGCAAAATTCTGCAATCCAGCTATACATTGGCCAACTTATTCTTCCTCCAACACAAAACTCCTATTTCCTACTGCTGTATATTTGCCCTAGCTGTGCCCTGTGCTGGGAATGTTTTCCTTCCTCATGTCTGCATCTTGGTTTCTCTGGTTTTCTTCAAAATTCACTCAAACCTTTTGCAGGAAGCATTTTCCACTTCCCTCTTGGATCTATCTTGTATGTATCCTGCTTACAGCTAGGTTTCATTACTGTAAGCAATGAATACTGTGAAGTGATCTGCTTATACTTTTTAAAATGAGCACTATTTCAAGTGATAATTGGGTAATATATGGCAACTGCTTCTAGCCAGATGGAAACAATGGAAATATGTATAGAGATCCTGCTCTATAACCAGAGACTTATCTGAGTGGTCTAGGGTGGTCGTTGGATGTAAAGAATGAAACAGATTGGAAGCACGGCTTGTTAGCTCATAGTGCTCTGAGGTATAATGGAGTCACCAGTTTATTATAAAGGAAATTAAAGATCCCCTTCCCCCAAAAGGCCAAGAAAGTTTCCCACAGTTACAGAGAGCAGTATTTTTACTATAGTCAAAACAAAAGCCTTAGAAGCCTCCAGGTGTAGATAAAAACCTATGCTAAACTATCAACTATATATGTTACCTTTAAGTGGAACCTGGGACATCTTGTTAGGCCGGAAAGCCCCTGAAGTTCTCAGCGTTGATGGTATTAAGCAATTTTTTTGAGCCTCATTATTTTACTTTAATTCTGGGCAAAATGCCCTGCCAAGGGTTTGACCTTGGCTGTACTAGGCAGCTGCATTCTTGTTCAAAGGGGAACAGTGTTGGGCTCCCTCCTGCTGGATAGCTGAGAGCCCAAATCTTTTTTTAATAAGACTATAATGCATTTTAAAGGAAGGTGAGAATTTATGAAAGGAATCAAAAGAGGAATTTCAGATTTTTAGATAGCCCATTCCATCTCAACCTTGATAGGGAGAAAAATTCAATACATGGCTCTGCCAGTCTGTATTGATCTTTTGAGGGGGTCCAGATAAAAATATCTTCTTGAGATTCTAATTTCTCTTAATATCTCCCGAAAAATATGCAGTGTGAATTTGAATATAGCATTAGGGATACAATTATTATATTTACATTTATTTATATTTACATTACATTTGTATTTACATTACAAAATCATTATATTTACATGTGGTCGCTCCCACTGGCATTTGAACTCCTTAAGGTGAGTTGTTCTTGCCTTTATATCCTCGAGCTTAGTACAGTGCCTGGCACATGCTGTTCAGTTGTTTTTCAGTTTGTCCAATTTGGAGTTTTTTTTAGCAAAGACAAGTGGAGTCGCTTGCTATTTCCTTCTCCAGCTCATTTTACAGACGAGGAAATGAAGACAAATAGAATTAAGTGACTTGTCCAGGGTCATGTAGTTAATACGTGTTTGATGCCAGATTTGAACTCAAGAAAAGGAATCTTCCTGACTCTAGACCAGGCACTCTATGCACCGTGTCATCTAGCTGCCCAATTTGGCACAAAGCAAGCACTTAATAAATGTTTGTTGAAATGATATGTGCATAAGCCAGTGGAATTACTTGTCAGGTCTAGGAGGAGGAGGGAGAAGAGGGGTAGGAAAAATCATGAATTATGTAACGATGGAAAAATATTCTAAGTAAATTAAAAAAAATAAATGTTTGTTGACTGACTGCCAAATGATCTTTTTTTTTTTTGTGAGGGGGGAATGATACTTCATAGATCATTAGGATTGGAAGGGATCTTGGATCATCTCAATTTTACAAATGAGGAAACTGGAGCTGGAGAAGTTCACATCAATGAATAGGTAGAGGAGACCACAGACATAAAGCTGAAAGACACCTTAGAGATCTTTTAGTCCAGTTTCTTCATTTTGGAGAGAGAAAACTGTGGCCGAGAAAGGTAAAATAATTTTCTTCTGTCACACAAGGAGATCCTGGAATTAAATAATGCAACTTTTAATTGCATTGGTGAAGGACTGGGATTTTGAAAGGCTGCACAGTGGATAGAGTGCCAGGCATGGAGTTGGGAGGTCCTGGGCTGAAATGTGGCCTCAGATATTTTCTAGCTGTGTGACTCTGGGCAAGTCACTTAACCTCAATTGCCTAGTCCTTACTGCTTTCCTGTCTTAGAAGAAAACTAAGAACTAAATATGGGGATGCATTTATTTGAGGAAACAATGTCATATATGTATATGTATACATATATGACATTGTTTCCTCATATATATATATATATACATACATAAATACACAGAAGAGAAGACTGTGAAGATACCAGCAAAGGAATATTTTTGTTGTTTCATACATGTTTAAAGAAATTGTCTTCCTATTTCTGTGATATAAAATTTCCTGTTTTTATTGTAGCTTATGCCCTGATTTGTGTGGAGGGAAGCAGAAGTCTTTTAAACATACGTAAACTAAGGGATTCACGTGTACAGAGTTTTACCCTTCAAGGTTTTGTTTTTTTTAAACTCTTACCTTCCATCTTAGAATGAATACTGTGTATTGTTTCTAAGGCAAAAGAGCAGTAAGGGCTAGGCAATGGGTGTTAAGTGAATAGGTCACAAAGCAAGGAAATGTCTGAGGTCAGATTTGAACTAAGGACCCTCATTTCTAAACCTGGCTCTCTATCCACTGAGCCACCCAGCTCCCTTCCTCTTTAAGTTCTGATCATTTTTTTATGACAGAAGTGAAAGGTTTAAAAAATGGAAAGAAAGGAAAGTTGCAAATTTACAAATGCTCCAGGACGATAAGTTGATCTCAGAAGGACATCTCACTTAGCACACTAGCAGAAGACCTGGTCAGATGAGCTAGTCAGGAAACCCTGAATATTTACTAATAACCTGCCAAAGGTAAGGAGAATGCGCCATTGCCAACAAAGGCTCTCATTTGTCTTCTTCCCCGACGCCCCCAATCCACTCCGAACATCCAATATCAGTCACATAATTTAAAGCACGCAGCTTCACTCCATACTCTGTCTTGTGACTATGATTCATTGCTTGGGAGGTTGCTGAATGGATGTAAACGCCATGTTGCCCATGAAGCAACACCAGATTTTTTGCAAATCTCTTATTCTGCTAGGTTTCAGGAGAGGAGAAAAGGAGCACATGACCAGACTAGTGACAATCATCTATTTGCTTATGGGAAATGAAAAGTCCTGTGTATGACTCTAAGTTAGAGAAACAACTTTTTACTGAGAGAAAATGGGTTTTCCTTTAAAAAAATGATTATATTCATAAAATTTTAAATAGATTTAATTCTGCCAAAGTCTATTAAACATACCAAAGGGGCAAAATCTTAAACCAAAACTCCTTTTTTTTTTTTTTTTTTTTGTAATAAGCCACAAGTTTTATTGCAACGTGGCCAATTTTGTGGGGGTGGGGAGTTTGATCTCAAAAACAATGTTCCATTTAAGGCTCTTTTTCATACAGAAATTGCCATTATAACTACATTATTCAAAATATCTTTAGAGCTGCAAGACTCACATGGTAAACACTTAACTCCTACTCCTGTTCTGTAGTGTACTTTCAATGGAAAATAAAAAGGCATTAACTACTTCATTTAGGAAGATATGTAGATAACAGGAATGAACACTGAGGTACTACAATAATTTGATGACAGTTATGACAACTTAATTGGCATTCCTTTTTGAGGGGAACAAACTTATAAAAGTGCTTTCAATGCATAGTTACACATATACATATATGTATGTGTATATATATATATATGCATATATATGCTGCCATGTCATAATAGGTGTTAAAGGCAGGTTAGGTGTACAAAGCACAAGAACTTGAGGAACTGCAATCAAGTGCAACTCTAAGTAATACTGAAATGAAGTTTAGCATCTGACCAGTGGATCATACTTTCAAGGCATTCAATTAGCTAACCCTTTGCAGTTTCTAAGCTATTCATATTATCATTTTCATCTTAGTTCTCTGCAAGGGATGCATATAATGCCAATTTGTTTTGGCTAAAATGTGATGTGAAGGCATTCCTTGGGTTCTACATAAAACTACCAGGATGAAACAGTCTAATGGCAATCACTGGTAGGCTGCTTAAATTAATGACATCTTCTTTATGTTTTCTGGGAAGGTCTGGTAGGGGGCAAAAACCTAACACTATTCCAAATGATGGAGCTGCAGAAATGGAAGCTATTTCTGGATGGCACTTCACTGTCATTTTATAAAGGTCTTCCTTCAAGTGAAACTACTACATTGCCTCCCAATTTCTCTCCAAGCGTTGAACGATCCTTAATATCATCCAAGCCATTTACTTGCCACTCGTGTTTAATACCTGTAAATTTCTTTTTAATGGCATCTTTAGAACTAGCATAAATCATCTTGCTTTTTAAAGGTGCACATTCAGGAGCCCAGAATATAAATACTAGGTCTTCTTTCTTAGACTCTTTTGTCTCGTATGTGGCATCATACAAAGCATATTGGCAATCATTCAGAGGTAGCAACTTCACAAAAGATGTGTAGGGGTCCTCTACTGTATCACCAATGTCACCCACCAAGATCTGCTTTGCTTCCTCTACAATTATTTGTTTTTTGTCATCACTTAAACAGAAGAGAACAGCTTTCTTTCTTTTTTTGATCTCCTCTTGTGTAGAAGATTTCCTTACTTTCATATCATTAAAAACTTTGATTACTTCATCATTCACAGTTACTCCAGAAGCCATGGTTCCCGGGACCTAAAAAGCTGCGGCAGCGGATCCTCACTCAGTGGCACTGGGGAGAGGAGAAGAGGAGAGAGGAGGAGGAGAAGAGGAGGAGGAGCAGCAACAAGAGGAGGAGTAGGGGGAGCGGCTGCCTGTTTTTTTTTTTTTTAACCCTTTCCTTCCATCTTATAACCAATTCTGTATATCGGTTCCAAGGCAGAAGAGAGGTAGGGCTAGGCAATGAGATTAAATGACTTGCCCAGGGTCACACAGCTAGGAAGTGTCTGAAGTTAAATCTGAATCCAGGATGTCCCATCTCTGATTTACCTAGTTGTCCCTCCCCTATTTATATTTATATATTATATATATTTATCCCCCATCTTATCAATACTAAGCATTGCTTCCAAGGCACAAGAGCCAAAGTAAAAGCAACAGTTTGCTCTCCATTAGAAATATTCTTCACATAAAACAGAATGTATGGTGAGAGAGGGAGGCAGTGGAAGAGGCAAAGGAGAAGGGAGACAATGGGGAAAAGATTGTATATAAGCATATAAATGAAGACAACCAGAATCCATTGTGACACTGTGCTTCTCTCTATTCTGTAGCTGGAAGAGATGTTACCCATACCTATGGTTCTCCTCATTGTGACACAAATGAGCTAACTGAATTATAAGATGTTCCTCTATTACAGATTGAAGCATAGGCTTCTTGGCCATTGGCATCTAGGTTTATTTTGAATACAGAGGATGCCCTCAGTAAAAAGTCAGCCACATCTGTGGCATCCATATTTCTGAGAGGGGTTCAAGCTGCATCACAGAATTCCATAGTGCCCCCAAGAACTCTAAGGGAGGGGGAAGTTAAAGGCAGTTGGAGTCCTGGTATAAAAGCCATGTCACCCTCTTGCAAGGGTCCTAATTCTTGGCTCTTGGCTCTGGGCACAAACACGCTCTGTGTAGCTCCTGCGCTGACAGTCTCTGATAGCCAGGGCTATTTTACTTTGTTAGACCTTCAAGCAAGACCACAGTGTACCTTAGTTTAGCTGTTTAGGTTTAGAAAGAAGATTATTTAGGGGCTTAGATAGGAGGTCAGCCCTTCAAGATATATTTTCCCTTTAGGGGGAGGGGATGTTTATTTGACATGGCTGTTTTAGATAGCTTACCCTTACCTCTCATTCCTAAATCATTTCCCCCTTCCTGGTCCCAAAAACCATTAAACCCTTATCATCTAGGATCTGTGTCTAGATGCAGATAATCTGGGGGGATACTCAAGTCTTCCATTAGCCAAGATTTCTTTCTAGTGGCTCTGAAGTTGAACCTACCTTCAGAGCCAGTGAGATGCTTCTAAGACATCAAGCCTCACCTATTTTATACCTGTGGGGAAATAATACAGAGAAAGAAATTATCACAAGGGTTTAGTCTCTACCATTATCAGCTTGAATCTAGAATTTACCTAGCCAGTTCCAGCCTCCATTGTTTGACTGAAAGATAACGGGAACTGATTTTAACAGCTCACTGTGCAGGAAAGGAGGAAGATTCAACTCCCTCACTTTAGCCTCTCCCATCAAGTCAAGTCTGCCTGTTTCTCCTCTGATCAGGGACTGGGGTGACTCCAATGCCACTGACGCTAATCCTACAGTTCAATCCTATACATCCCGGCGACCCAGTTCTCTCAGTTTGGACATTAAGATGCCAACAGTGCTCTCAGGGTAGTCGCACCATTCCTGGAGGAGAGCATGGACTGGGCTTGGGAGGAAGTCCTTATGAGTTCCATGATTATACTTTGCCATGAGTTCAGGGAGGCCCAGGTTCATGGCAAGAAGGCACCAGTCCTTCCCCGTAGGATCGGGTGGGTCCAACAGGCGGCTCAGTTTTCTCCGAGTCAGGAGGTTCAGGTCTGAAGCGTGAATGTCCATTCCGAGGCTGCCCTGAGAGTAGACATCAAGACACCCAAAACACATAATGCTACTGAAACTTTCCTTATAGCCACCCATGGTGTTAGTCAATGAGGTCTCTTTCAGAGTCTGTGCTGGGAAAAAGTCCCGTGGCTGGTAGATCATGACAGGTTCATGATGTTCCCTCAGTTGCTGGGGGCTCAGGTAATGTTTCACTGTCAATAGCCCTGGTAAAGTGGTGGTCATGACATTCTCAATGGTGCTACACACAGAATCCAGAAGGAGGCAACATTTGATCTTTTCAGTTTCCAGCCCCCAGACCTGAACCTCAATGTTCTGCCCATGGTTGAACAGTAGAACAAGCAACTCTGCCCCTCTGTGGGCAATTTTGGAGCCATTCACCCACAGTCAGATATCTGCATCCCCTTCAGTGCTCTGTTGGTGAATCCAGCGACAGAGATTCACTTGTACCTTGTGAAAGATCCCACAAGGGAAGGGGGTAAGGTGCTCCACTGGGACAATTCAAACCCCTCCTTATATCATAACTTCATCTTCTTCATCAGTCCAGGACTGGTGCAAGTTGTCAGTCTTGAGGAGAGCTGGGATATCCCCCATAGTGCCACTGCTCAGGTCTCAGGCACAGATGTCCATGGCATCCAGGATCTGGATTAATTCTTCTACATCACTCTCTGGGACTAGACGCTGAATGTCCTCCATGGTGTATCGTCCCCTGTAATGGTGGAGGGCTTTGGGAGTCTCCACAGAAAGGAGTTTTCCCAGAACACTGGTGCAGAGCCATCGTGGATTCAGGAGGATGAAATCTTGTACAGTTTCACTCTGCTTTATATTAATCTGCCAGAAGGAACAATAATCACTCACTTATTAGGAAATAAATATGTCAATGGTAGGGGTTTTTCTTAATACATTGAAATGTTTGCCTCAGTGAGAAAAAGAAAATCATCTTGCCCTTTGCTATGGAACAGAACAAATTCCATTAACTACTTTAAAAGGTCATCAAATTACCCCTTGCCTCTCACCCAGGGAACATAGACTTTGTTCTCTTTATTATTCATTAGGATTGCCACTCAGTGACTCAGCTGTGTGAGTACTTTGCCTTTCTGGAAAAAAATGAATAAATCCAACAATGTGATGTTTCTCTAGCAATTTGCATGTGATTTTCAAGTCCATTTTGCTATCTCTTTCTGATCTAAATTTCTGCTGAGAATTTTCATTTTTACTGCTTAATGCAAGTGAATAATAGTTCCTTGAATATGTCTCCTAAGACCTTTCAGGTACAGGCACTAAGATGTTTTGTAGATGTGGACTCAATCAGGAGACAAATGTTGAATCATATGCCTATTTGTCCTTCACTAGGTCATCTATGGAAATTACGTTTCCTTTATATACACTGTACTGCTTCATCTGTTTATCAGGAATCACTTGGGCCTATCTTAGATGATTTTTGAAGCATGGCGCCAGAATTTTTGTAGTTTTTCAAATTATACTGGGAATGGCTCACCTGAATTTTAGGCCTTACACAAATATTTTCTAATGTTTCTTTTTTCTTATTTAATTGATGCTATCACTAAAAATGGGGGAAGATTTGTGAATTGCCAATTAATAGGCTTTGAAACACAGCCAATTTTCAATCACCATCAGCATTCAGAGAGTAATGCTTTTCCTAAAAATTCAAAGTATATTTTGAACTCAACCTCCTTTCTAAATACTTTTTCTTTTACATCAGAGATAACAAAATAAACTTATTTGAGTTCCCTTGTCAAATCCTCTACCAATAAAATTAAGCATCTGAAACTTAGGGAACTTTTCT
The DNA here is from genome assembly GCF_016433145.1 of Gracilinanus agilis. NCBI lineage: Eukaryota > Metazoa > Chordata > Mammalia > Didelphimorphia > Didelphidae > Gracilinanus > Gracilinanus agilis. The sequence goes on along the minus strand of NC_058130.1, from coordinate 265,643,808 downwards.
TGAATACTTCCTACTTCAAATCACGCAGCTCAATTTTCCCTGCGCCTAGGCACAGAGTTGAGAAATCAGCCAAACAACTGTGACTACTTGGGTCATACATAATACAGAGCTTATTGTATTAACAATCTCAATTCAAAAGACGTTTGTTACGGGATTCCAACATGACTTTAGTGCTCATGTCAGTAGCTATCTGCTTCTTTCTAAGCCCGGAAAAACTTGGCCAGAGAATGGATTGAGTTAGTACAAGTGTAGAAATTTTTTCTTTCATGAATATAGAGGGAAAATACATCCTTCAGTCAGACTTCTTTTAAAAAACTCCTACTTTCTGTCTTCGTAACAACTCTAAGATAAAAGGACAAGACCAGACAAATGATGGTGAACTTTTTAGAGGCTGTGTGCCATGTCCTACCCTACCCCCAGAGACCTAGTGCATGCCTCCACCCCTTTCCCCAGACAGGGGGAAGAGAAAGGGAGGGGAGTGGCTCAAGTCCTCCCATTGGGCTGTTAGGCAGAGGGGCAGGTGATGAGAGGTGTGTGTGGAAAAGGGGAGGGAAGCAGTTCTGCCCAAGTCACTCTTCCTTTCTGGTAACTAACTCTGGTAGGTGATGTCACTTGTGCCCACAGAGAGGTCTCTGCATGCCATCTTTAGCATCTGTGCATAGGTTTGCCATCAAGGGAAGGGGCTAGGCAATTGGGGTTAAGTGACTTGCCCACAGTCACACATATGGGAACTGTCTGAGGCCAGATTTGAGCCCAGTCCTTCCTGACTTGAGATCTGGCACTCTATCAACTATGCCTACTAAGTCCTCAGTCAGAACTTCTTAACCTGTGTTCCACTAATTAAAAAGTAATTTTTTCCATAACGGTATTTCAAATAAACAGTTCCTTTGTAATCCACTACAATAAATTTTATGTATTTGAAAGCATTATTCTGAGATGAGGTCCATGGATTTTAATAGACTACAAAAGGATTTTATAATACAAAAAAGATTAAGAATCCCTAGTCTACAGGGAGAACTTGGCATCTCTCTGACATGCACAAAGGCAGACTTGAATGAAGTCTCTGTCATTGGACTGAAGATTTCCTCACCTCCCTCTGTGATGCTTATTTGCCCAGTGCAGTCTTAAGGATGAGAGGGAGATGTCAAGACAGCTGAGCTATATTCTGAATTAGAATTGTTTTGTATATATTTGTCCATAATTAAAATTGAGTACAACCCTCAGAATTTACATTTTTATATACAAATTTCATGGGTTAAAACTCAAGGAGGAAATTTCAAAAGAGAAATGGCATAAACAATGTCATCAAAGAAATATACGTAGGAAAAAAGATGGGATGGTAATGAGGTTAGAGATAAGACTGACCAAGGCACAGCTCATCCATTTCAGTGGCATCCTTGTGATGCCAGTAGAAAGCAAGGAAGACTCTTAGGACACTGGACAAACTGCTTGTGCCAAAGTCAGAATTAGAGAGTGGCTGAGTACTGGAGAATAGCATGTAGGAAAAACATTATAGTTTGGCTTTGTAGATGAGAGGGAAAGAGGCGAGGTGAATTCATAACAGTGACCATGCAGGTCAGTAACCACTGAAGTTGTTCTGTACTATAGCCAAAGGGCAAAAGGAATTGCTTTTTATTACCCAAACAACCACATTAATGTTCTAACTAAGAATTTGTTTAACTTAAAAAGAAATCAGTTAAGCATATGCTATGTCTGATGAAATAGAATATGAGCAAAGTTCCAGGAAACTAAAGAAACTGGAGCAGTGTACCTAAGGAAAATTCCTTTAGGTTTGCTATATATATTTCCAAAAGAATTTTTCTTTTTAAATATAAAAAATTTCTATTTTCATTTATTTTTATAATGATTTATATGCCAAAAATATTTCTAAATATTCTGTAGTCACTAAACATTTATTTTTTAATTTAAATTTTTTAATTTTTTTTAAAACACCCATCTTCTGTTTTGGAGTCAATACTGTGTATTGGCTGCAAGGCAGAAGAGTGGTAAGTGCTAGGCAATGGGGGTCAAGTGACTTGCCTAGGCTCACAGGGCTGAAAAGTGTCTGAGGCCAGATTTGAACCTAGGACTTCCCATCTCTAGGTTTGACTCTCAATCCACTGAGCTACCCAGCTGCCCCCATGACTAAATATTTATTATATAAATATGTTATATTATGAATATTAAATAATAAGTATATCATTAAGCATCAATTATTTACACATTATATGTAAATATTTAAGATATATGTTTTTAATCTTTCTATCTCTCTCTTTACTCTCTCTTTGCAACACAGTCATTGCTCTATATCCAAAGAGTTTTTAAATTTATTTTTATTTTTATTATTATATTTTCTGTCATGGTAAGTGACTTGCCCAGGATCACCCAGCTAGGAAATCTGAAATCAGATCTGAAGCCAAGTCTTCCCCAACACCAGGCCTGCTACTTTATCCACTGTGCCACCTAGTTGCCCCCTATATCCAGGAGCTTTAAAAACAATGTGAACGGATTATGCCCTTTCCACACAAGCAATGGGAGTTAAGTGACTTGCCCAGTCACTTAGTCATGGAGAAACAGACCAAAGAATCAATATAAGATTCTAAAAGAAAACACTTTGCAAACCTTAAGACTCAATAAACAAGGAGTTATTAGTATGAAGTGGATAGTTAATAAATATGAAACATTTAAGGAAAAGCCTTTAGAGGTAATATCCTAAAGAGCCATAAGATGGCGATGTTGCTCTACAGAATTTTCTCTTCTCCATGTAGCTCTTTCTATCTTTTTTCCAAGTTATGTCTGCATAGTGTATCTCTATTGGTCTTTCTGTGATTTTCGTATTTCTTTGTCCATTTCATTTTGTTCCTCTTCTCTCCCTTTCTCTTCTCTCCATGTAATAAAAGTGATATTCATCTTTTATTATTTGTTATATTCCCTACATGGAGTTTTATGACATCAGATCTAAATTTGTAAAGAAGATGCAGAAAAATGGAATAAAATAGATTAAAAAAATTTAGGTAACCCTTTTCTCAATTGGTCAGTAGACCTTGACAGATGATACATTACCTCCAATCTATTTTGCGAAGAGAAATTCTGAAATGGAGCATTGCCCTCTGGTGGTAGGCAATGCAAGTCCTTTGGCTCATAAATTGGGGACCTGATACTGGCAGTAAGGGTAATTGGGGAAATGGAGAAAGTAGTGGGTCTGAAGTCAGAAAGACTCGTCTTTATAAGATCACATCTGGTCTCTTAACCCTGTTTGCTTTGGTTTCCTCATATATGAAATGAGCTAGAGAAGGAAATGGCAAACCACTCTGATCCCTTTACAATGAAAACCCCAAATGGGATCAGAAGAAACTGGACATGACTGAAAATGACTGAACAATAAAAAATTGGCAGCAAGGATTACTTTTAATATCACTACCTGGGATTCCTATGGTTCCAGTGGATTTTCTACTTTGAGAAAAAGTAAAATGGGTCCCAAAGTAGACCTTTTTGATGTCTACAAAACAGAAAAAATAGCTTCAAGGTTACTAAAATCAACCACCTAATTTGATCTAAGTTACAGTAAGAAACAGGCAGTTATTAATTTAGTGTTTAAAAGAGAAACTGAGAAGTGGTTTTTAAAATACACAAAAAATAAATTGCACCAGTCTATTGCTTTTTAACAATTAGAAGAACAAAACAATTTTATCAAATATTCAGCACTAAGTGTACATGGTTTTAGAAAGGTTGAACATAGAGAGATGCAGAAGTATACAACTGTCAGCTCAAGGCCCTGACAAGATTCATGAAATGCTACCTGAAAATACAAGTATGCTCAATGCCTTTGCGAATCATGAACAGTAGGAGACACACATTGGGAGAGAAAAAAATGAAACTCAACATCAAAGAGGAAACCACAATATCCTTATCATCTGTCAAAGAAACATTCACATGCATTATCTATGGCTTACCTATGGGTTCTTCCACAGAGACAAGTGTCTTTAGGAAACTTAGCCTGAAAATCACTTGATTTAAGTGGATCACATAAGGTTCTTCAAGGCTGAAAAGTACTATTTGAGTTGAAGTGGGATCATTTGCTGCAAAATAATCATAACAGCAGAAATATACTGGATTCCCAGAGAACTCCCACACGCTGAAATCACCAACTCCTGCAGGGAGAGAAATAACAAGAATTGTGTCTTCAAATAGCAAAAGGCTAAATTTCCCTTAGCTGCTCCCAAAATGATCTAGGAGAATAGAGCCTGAAGGCAGCATTTACTTTGTATGTACCTTGAAGGCTATTCCAATATTAAATCACAGAAATTACTAATATGAATAATACCAGACCACTGATGGAGGTTTATTTTGTGTAAATTATATGTCTAAAAAAAGCAATTTAAAATTCACAATGAGGGTTTATTTTATTGCTCTATTACGGCATAGAAGAGAACTCCTATAAAGAGGCTGGGGTAATGAAGCCCAACCCCTGGCCATTCTTTAAAGCAGGAAAGGTTCTAAATATGAATCTGTTGATGGACAGCATGTGTGTTGGCAAAGGATAAGCCTAATTAACTTTGGAGCAAGTTATCCCCAAAGGATGGATCATAGAATGATTAATTTTTTGGCCATACAAATTGCTGAAACAATCTATTAAACCTGGAGAAGGTACCGAGGAGAAAAGGGGGTGACATCTTGGATGTACAACTGGGAGAAAAGATGCTTGGGAGGGAAGCTGAAGACAAAAGTTAAAGAACAGCTGCCTTCCCAAGCCAAGGTAGTCTAAATCCTTCTTCCTTAACTGAAAATTAGTTCTCTATGGGCAGAGTTCAGTAATATGGATACTATGGCCCAAACAATATTTGATGGAATTATTAAAATGACTTAGAATATACCTTTGGGTCTCTTGAGAGCCCATCAGCAACTTTCCCCACTCTTACTCAATTTTCTCTTGGGGTATACCTGACTCCCCACCAAGTACTTTTTTGATCCAGTGACACTGGCCCCAGCTTCCATGAACAGCAGCTGATTATGGAATTCAAATTTCCCCTGGTAGGTTCAACATCTTGTGTGAGTTGGAGTGGCCCACATTTGAGGTTGAATGGCCCTGGAAGGGAATGCAGATATCTCCGTGGCCTACATTGTACAGAGAAAGGTGTATGGGACATCAGGCCACCCTGATCAGATCCCCTACATTGATATTGGATTGATTTACTTACTGACACTCCAAAGAAATTGAAGGCTTTCCTTGCTGGACAAAATTACTCTGCTAAAAAAGAGGCTGTCATCCACCAATTGATAAATGGGCAAAGGACATGAATAGGCAATTCTCAGAAAAAGAAATCAAAACTATCAATAAGCACATGAGAAAGTGTTCAAAATCTCTAATAATTAGGGGGCAGCTGGGTAGCTCAGAGGATTGAAAGGCAAGCCTAGAGACGGGAGGTCCTAGGTTCAAATCCAGCCTCAGACACTTCCCAGCTGTGCGACCCTGGGCAGGTCACTTGACTCCCATTGCCTACCCTTACCACTCTTCCACCTATAAGTCAATACACAGAAGTTAAGGGTTTAAAATAAAAAAAATCTCTAATAATTAGAGAATTGCAAATCAAAACAACTCTGAGGTATCACCTCACACCTAGCAGATTGGCTAAAATGTCAGCAGGGGAGAGTAATGAATATTGGAGGTGATATGGTGAAATTGGGACATTAATGCATTGCTGGTGGAGTTTTGAATTGATCCAACCATTCTGTATGGCAAATAAATAATATAAGTAAATAAAAACATATTTATAGCTACACTCTGTGTTGTCAAAAAATTGGAAAATGAGTGAATGCCCTTCGATTGGGGAATGGCTGAACAAATTGTGGTATCTGTTGCTGAATACTATTGTGCTCAAAGGAATAAAGAAAGGGAGGAATTCCATGTGAACTGGAATGACCTCCACGAATTGATGCAGAGTGAAAGGAGCAAACCCAGGAGAACATTGTACACAGAGACTGATACATGGTGGTACAATCAAACATAACGGACTTCTCTACTAGCAGCAATGCAAGAATCCAGAGGAAGGCTGAGGGACTTAAGAAAAAAAAGTAGCCACATTCAGAGGAAGAACTGTGGGAGGAGAAAAACAGAGGAAAAACAACTGCTTGAACTCATGGGTTAATTGGGATATTATTGGGGATGAAGACACTAAACTCTAACTCTAGCCCAACTATCAATACTATGGAATTAGGACTTAATCAATGATACATATAAAACCCAGTGGAAATTGTGCATAGGCTAAGGGGGGTTAAGGGGCTTGGGGAGAGGGAAAGAACATGAAATATGTAACTAGGGGAAAATATTCAAAATAAAAACAAAAAAATAAAACAGAGGCTGCTATTCTATACCCTAAAGTTGCTCTCTGACCTTTTATTTGGGCCCCTGAAGGGCTCTGGTCAATTTCCCCCTGCTGGGGGAGGGAATTCATTAGGCCTTAAAAAAAAGATTAATAAGGAGGGGGTGGAAAGGGAGTAAATCAAGGGAGGGGACAAGGGGGACTGATTTAAAACGAGGTCTTGGGGGTCAAATCTAGCCTTCCTAACTGTGTGACCCTAAGCAAGTCTCTTAACCCCAACTGTCTAGCCCTTACTGCTCTTCTGCTTTGCAACCAATACTTAGTATCAATTCTAAGATGGAAGGTATGGGTTTAATGTTAAAAAATGAAAAAGAAAGCAAGTTGGGAAATTCTTAAAGTAAGTTAGATAACCTCCACAAAATAGTCTAAGACATTTTGCATGTTTCTATTGAACTTTTTGATTTTTCAGGGTCTAGAATCCATGGTGGTTGCACTTCAACTTTAAAAGTGTCCCTACTGGGACTAAACCTCAGTTTTACTGACTTTCATTATAATGTGTATTTTCCCTCCTCTGCTCTCTCCATCCCATCCTGTCCCCCTCCCACCGAAACTTTGGACTCAAATACTTGCAGAAAGGTAGGTATCATTTGCGAAGAAACAGAAGTTGCAAATGGACATTCACATTTAACTTTGGGAAATAAAAAGGGAAAGTTTATTAAACCGTGTCTGTAGTGACCAAAAAAAAAATAATTGACCTTGCTAGCTGATCCCTTGGTTCCCTCTGGATCTGCATAAAAAAATTCCTTTCCATTTGAGGTGGTGGATCATAGTCACAGCTGCAGGGAGAAGGGGACCTAGGGCATGTATGTGTTTCCTATATGTT
>NC_058130.1:265616909-265636105 GCF_016433145.1 Gracilinanus agilis | reverse complement strand
AAATTTATATCCTTGAGTGCATATATTAACAAATTAAGGAGGGCAGAGATTAATGAATTGGGCATGCAACTCAAAAAATTAGAAAGCGAGCAAATTAAAAATCCCCAGATGGGAACTAAATTAGAAATACTAAAAGTCAAGGGAGAAATTAATAAAATCGAAAGTAAAAGAACTATTGAATTAATAAATAAGACTAGAAGCTGGTACTTTGAAAAAACAGATAAAATAGACAAAGTACTAGTCAATCTAATAAAAAAAAGGAAAGAAGAAAACCAAATTGACAGTATCAAAGATGAAAAGGGAAACCTCACCTCTAATGAAGAGGAAATTAAGGCAATCATTAAAAACTATTTTGCCCAATTATATGGCAATAAATATAACAATTTAGGAGATATGGATGAATATTTACAAAAATATAAACTGCCTAGATTAACAGCAGAAGAAATAGAATACCTAAATAATCCCATATCAGAAAAAGAAATTGAACAAGCCATCAAAGAACTCCCTAAGAAAAAATTGGCAGGGCGTGATGGATTCACAAGTGAATTCTATCAGACATTCAAAGAGCAACTAATCCCAATACTATACAAATTATTTGATATGATAAGCAAAGAAGGAGTCCTACCAAATTCCTTTTATGACACAAATATGGTACTGATTCCAAAGCCAGGGAGATCAAAAACAGAGAAAGAAAACTACAGACCAATCTCCCTAATGAACATAGATGTAAAAATCTTAAATAGAATACTAGCAAAAAGACTCCAGCAAGTAATTAAGAAGATCATCCACCATGATCAGGTGGGATTTATACCAGGAATGCAAGGATGGTTCAATATTAGCAAAACCATCCACATAATTGACCATATCAACAAGCTAACAAACAAAAATCACATGATTATCTCAATAGATGCTGAAAAAGCCTTTGACAAAATACAAAATACCATTCCTATTGAAAACATTGAAAAGTATAGGAATAGAAGGACCCTTCCTAAAAATAATAAACAGTATATACCTAAAACCATCAACAAGCATTATATGCAATGGGGATAAATTAGAAGCCTTCCCAATAAGATCAGGAGTGAAACAAGGATGCCCATTATCACCTCTGTTATTCAACATAGTACTAGAAACACTAGCAATAGCAATTAGAGAAGAAAAAGAAATTGAAGGTTATCAAAATAGGCAATGAGGAGACTAAGCTATCACTCTTTGCAGATGATATGATGGTCTACTTAAAAAATCCTAGAGAATCAACTAAGAACCTGGTAGAAATAATCAACAACTTTAGCAAAGTTGCAGGATACAAAATAAATGCACATAAATCATCAGCATTTCTATATATCTCCAACACATTAGAGCAGCAAGAGGTAGAAAGAGAAACACCATTTAAAATTACCCTAGACAATATAAAATACTTAGGAATCTATCTACCAAAACAAACACGAAAACAACTACAAAACACTTTCCAAAAAAATAAAACTAGATCTCAACAATTGGAAAACCATTAATTGTTTATGGGTAGGACGAGCTAACATAATAAAAATGAACATTCTACCCAAATTAATTTACCTGTTTAGTGCCATACCTATCAAATTACCAAAAAACTTCTTTACTGAATTAGGAAAAACTATAACAAAGTTTATTTGGAATAACAAAAGATCAAGAATATCAAGGGAAATAATGAAAAAAAATGTGAAGGAAGGGGGCCTAGCAGTACCAGATATTAAAATATACTATAAAGCAGCAGTCATCAAAACAATATGGTACTGGCTAAGAGATAGAAGGGAGGATCAGGGGAATAGACTTGGGGTTAATGACATCAGCAAGACAGTGCATGATAAACCCAAAGAGCCCAACTTTTGGGACATGAATCCACTATTTGACAAAAACTGCTGGGAAATTTGGAAAACAATATGGGAGAGATTAGGTTTAGATCAACATCTCACACCCTACACCAAGATAAATTCAGAATGGATGAATGACCTGAATATAAAGAGGGAAACTATAAATAAGTTAAGTGAACACAAAATAGTATGCCTGTCAGATCTCTGGGAAAGGAAAGATTTTAAAACGAAGCAAGCAAGAGTTAGAGAAAATTACAAAATGTAAATTAAATGGTTTTGATTATATTAAGCTAAAAAGCTTTTGTACAAACAAAAACAATGTAGTCAAAATCATAAGGGAAACAACAAATTGGGAAAAAATCTTTATGACAAAAAACTCTGACAGGGGTCTAATTACTCAAATATACAAGGAGTTAAAGCAATTGTATAAAAAATCAAGCCATTCCCCAATTGATAAATGGGTAAGAGACATGAATAGGCAATTCTCAGGTAAAGAAATCAAAAGTATCAATAAGTACACGAGAAAGTGTTCCAAATCTCTAATAATTAGAGAAATGCAAATCAAAACAACTCTGAGGTATCACCTCACACCTAGCAGATTGGCTAAAATGAAGGAAGGGGAGAGTAATGAATGTTGGAGGGGATGTGGCAAAATTGGGACATTAATGCATTGCTGGTGGAGCTCTGAACTAATCCAACCATTCTGGCTGGCAATTTGGAATCATGCTCAAAGGGCTATAAAAGAATGCCTGCCCTTTGATCCAGCCATACCATTGCTGGGTTTGTACCCCAAAGAGATCATAGATAAACAGACTTGTACGAAAATATTTATAGCTGCACTTTTTGTGGTGGCAACAAACTGGAAAAGGAGGGGATGTCCTTCAATTGGGGAATGGCTGAACAAACTGTGGTATATGCGGGTGATGGAATACTATTGTGCTAAAAGGAATAATAAACTGGAGGAGTTCCAGGTGAACTGGAAAGACCTCCAGGAACTGATGCAGAGCAAAAGGAGCAGAACCAGAAGAACATTGTACACAGACTGATATACTGTGGTAAAATCGAATGTAATGGACTTCTGTACTAGCAGCAATGCAATGACACAAGACTGCTCTGAGGGATTTATGTTAAAGAACGCTACCCACATTCAGAGGAAGATCTGCAGGAGAAGAAACATAGAAGATAAACAATTGCTTGAACGCATGGGCTGAGGCGGACATGATTGGGGATGTGGACTCAAAACAACCACACCAATGCAACTAACAACAATATGGAAATAGGCCCTGAACAAGGACACAAGTTACAACCAGTGGAAATGTGCGTCGGCCATGGGTGGGGGGAGAACGGGAGGTGAAGGGGAAAGTAGGGGCATGAAGCATGTAAACAGGTTAAAAATGAATATTAATAAATGTTTAAAAAAACAGTGGAAATGCACAGTGGCTATGGGGAGGAGGGGAGGGAGGAGGGGGTGAAGGGGAAAGTAAGAACATGAATCATGTAACCATGTTAACTTTTCTAAAAAATAAATATTTTAAAAAAAGAACCTACTGTTATGATGATAACAGATAATTTGGAGAAGCAGATAAATGTGTCAGGGCCAATAGACCTTCAAGTCAAGAGCCACAGATTGACAGGCCTCAGTGAGAAAAGGAGGGGGTTAGACACTCCTGGATCTCAAACCCCTCCCCCCTAAACAGTAGCTGTTTTCATTTGGAAGATAGAGACTGGCTAAGACTCTTCTGCTAAGTTTCTGTTATGGTTGAACCCCAATGATGTTCTCTTTCTTTAATTTATATTCCTCACAGGTCTGATAGAGGAATAAGTAGAAGCTAGTTATCTAACTGATGAGGATAGAGATGATCTTCTTAAAACTGGCAGCAGACAGGATTCAAACTAGATGAACAGATTTGAGTTGTGAGTATTCCCCCAAATAATTTCCAGGCACAGATTTGAAGGTAAAGATTATATTAAGAATTAAAAAGGAAAACTAAAGGAGTTAATGAAGGTTTTTGGATAAAGAAAGGTGACCCTGAGCTATTAGGTTGAAGCTGCCCTTCTCCCCCCACAGGAGGGGATGAAGGCACTTAACTAAAACTGGCAAGAGCTATTAATGAATATTTTTACTCTCTAATCACTAAATATTTGTTGCAGTGAAGCTGATAAAGATCAACCCTATTAAACAGGCTAACCCTTGTGTAGAAACCACATTGGCTTATGCCACAATGGCCACTCAGGTGAACCCCAAGTCTGGAGTAGTAAGCAGAGTGTCTGCTCACTTCAACCCCCACAAAGCAACTCCCAACTCCCCTCAACTTCCCCTTCACCCAAAGTTCTCCAGGGGGGTCCCCTGGAATTCTGGGTGAGGCTGTCCCTGTATCTTTGCAGGGATTCCATGCTTCCCATCTCCACATAACACTACTTCATAAGCACTGTGGCCACTGTGCTAGGCACTGTGCTAAGGAATACAAAGAGGCAAAAAAACAAATTCAACTTTCAAGGAAAATCATAATCAAATAAGAAAGACAATGTAAATAGCTATATACAAACAAGCTATATACAAGATAAATTGGAAATAATCTCAGAGGGAAAGTTATTAAGATTAAGGAAGACTAGAAGAGGTTTGCAGAAGACAATACTTTAGCTGAGACTTGAATTAAGCAGGAGAAGCCATAAAGAGGAAGAGTTTCAGGCTTTGGAGAGAGCCAATGAAAATGTTTGGAGTCAGGAGACAGAGTATCATGTTCAAGTAATAACCAGGAGGCAGTGCCACCAAATATCAGAGTATGTGAAGTGTAGTAAGGTGGAAAAGGCCTTAGGTAGGAAGTAGGAAGGGACCATATTATGAAGTTCTTTGAGAGCCACAGATTTTTATATTTTACTCTGGAAGTAGGGAACCACTGGAATTTATTGAATGGGGGAGGAGGTCAATCTGATAGCTAAGTGAAGGATGGTCTAGAATGGTAAGAGACTTCAGACAGGGAGACTGAACAACAGATTGTTGCAATAGTCCAAGGATCAGGTGATGAGGGATTGCACTAGAGTGATGGCAGTATCAAATGAAAGAATGGACCAAAAATGAGGGCTATTGTAAAAGTGAAAATGACAGACCTTGGCAACAGATTGGATATGAGAGGCGAATGAGAGATAGTGAGGAATCCAGAACAACTTCTAGGTTGTGAACCTGAGAGACTAGGAGGTAATAGGAAAGGTAAGAGTGGGAAAGAGTTTCAGGGGAAAGAACATATTGAGTTTAAGATGTCTACATGACATTTGGTTTGATGTGTCTGAAAGGCATTTGAAGATGTGAGATTGGAAGTCAGCAGAAAGATTGGGGCAGGTCTTTGATCCAGCCCTACCATTGCTGGGTTTGTACCCCAAAAAGATCATAGGGAAAAAGACTTGTATGAAAATATTTATATCCACACTCTTTGTAGTAGCAAAAAACTGGAAAAGGAGGGTATGTCCTTCAATTGGGGAATGGCTGAACAAATTGTGGTATATGCTGGTGATGGAATACTATTGTGCTCAAAGGAATAATAAACTGGAGGAATTCCATGTGAACTGGAATGACCTCCAGGAATTGATGCAGAGTGAAAGAAGCAGAGCCAGAAGAACATTGTACACAGAGACTGACACACTGTGGTAAAATAGAATGTAATGGACTTCTGTACTAGCAGCAATGCAATGATCCAGGACAGTTCTGAGGGATTTATGGAAAAGAACTCAGAGGAAGAACTACAGGAGTGGAAACAGAAGAAAAGCAACTGCTTGAACACATGGGTTGATACGGACATGATTTGGGATGTAGACTCTAAACAACCATTCTAGTGCAACTATCAATAATATGGAAATAGGTCTTGATCAATGACACATGAAACCAGTGGAAATGCTCATCAGCTACAGGGGTGGGGAAGATTTGGGGGGGGGGGGTGGAGGAGAGAGTAAGAACATGAATCATGTAACCATGGAAAAAAATTTTCTAAAAAAATAAAATAAAAAAAGAAAGAAAGATTGGGACAGGAAAGGAAGGTCTGAGAATTGTCAGCATAAAGATGATGAGTACATCCATGGGAACTGATGAGATCAACAAGTGAAGTAGTAGAGAGGGAGAAGAGAAGAGATTCTAGGACAGAACCATGAGAAGCATTTGAGGTTTAGAAGTCATGACTTGGAGAGCGAGCAGTGGTCAGATAGATAGGAAGAGAACCAGGAGAGGGTGGTATCCTAAAACTTAAAGAGAAGAGAGTATGCAGGAAGAGAACATGATCAACAGTGTCAAAGGCTACATAGAAGTTAAGGAGAATAAGAACTGGATTTGACAACTAAGATAATTAGTAACTTTGGATAGAGTGGTTTCAATGAAATGATAAAGTCAGAAAGCTAGACTGTAAGGGGATAAAAAAAGATTGAGAAGCCTTTTTGGGGAGTTTAGCTAAAGGACAGAAGTCATACAGAACATATTTCCACATATTCCATGTTAAGAAAAAAAAATAAAGAGAACCTATCTTCTTACTAAAAAATCTCATGCCCTATTTGGAATCATGCCCAAAAGGCTATGAAACAATACATACCTTTGATCCAGTAATACCACTACTAGATCTGCATCCCAAAGAGATTTAAAAAATGGGAAAGGAACTGCTTGTACAAAAATATTTATAGCTGCTTTTTTGTCGTGCCAAAGAATTGGAAACAAAAGAAATGTACCTCAGTTGGGGAATGGCTGAACAATTTGTTGTATATGATAGTGATGGAGTACTATTGGACTATCAGGAATGATGAACAGCAGGATTTCAGACAGAACTGGAAAGAACTACATAAATTGATGCAGAGTAAAATAATCAGATCCAGGAAAACATTGTACATAGTAGCATCAATATTGTGGAATGATCAAATGTAATAGGCTTTGTTAACAACAATATACAAGGATCCAGAACAATTCTGAGGGACCTATGGGAAAAAAATGCTATCCACTCCTAGAGAAAGAACTGTTGGAATAGGAATGCAGATGAAAGTGTATGATTTATTACTTGTTAATTTGGGTATATGTTTTAAGGTTTTGGTTTTATGAGATTATTAACTTACAAAAATGAATAATATGGAAATTTTTGTGTGATAGTACATGTATAACCCAGAATGAATTGCTTGCCAGCTCCAAGAGGGGAGAAGGAAGAAGAGAGGGAGACAATTTGGATCATATAACTTTAAAAAACTTATATGGAAATTTGTTATTAAAATAAAAATAATTTTTAAAAAATCCTGTAGTTTATGTTTTGAGAGTAGTTTATGCCTTCTCAAACCTAATTTTTGCATTACTCCTGGATTACTCCTACCATCTTTCTCTTTCATTCATATTCACCTGTGCCTTGGATCCATCACAAATCAAAATTTCAACTTCATTCTCATTACAACAAGGCAATCCTTTTACAGCTCCCTAATTAATAAGTTTGCTATCTCTGGCCTCAGACACTACCTAGTTGTGTGATCCTGGAAAAGTCACTTAATGTCCATTGCCTAACCTTTACCACTCTTTTGCCTTGGAACCAATCGTAGTATTGAGTCTAAGACAGAAGGTAAGAGTTTAAAAAAAATGCATTGTGGGAACATTTCTGTCCCCATCCAGTAGTTAAACATTTACTAATACACTGCTGCCTGACTCCTTTGCAATAGTTTTCCCTCATCCTGGAATACTATCCCTCCTTATATTGGCTTCTTAACTTCCCTTACTTCCTAAAAGGCTCAGCTAAATTCTCATCTCCTCCTGCAGGAGCCCTTTCCCTATCTCTCCACCTGCTAGTGCCTTTCATATTATGTGCATACACAAATATGTACCTAGTTGTTTACGTGTTGTTTACATGCTGTCTTCCTAATTAGAATGCAAGTTCATTAAAGTAAGGGGCTGGATTTCCATTTTTGCTTTTCTTTCTACCTCCAGTGCTTATCATAGTGCTTGGAATATAGCAGCTCCTCAATAAATGCAGTTCACATCTGGCCTCACTTACTAGCTATATGATCCTGGGTAAGTTACTTAACCCTGTTTGCCTCAGTTTCCTCAGCTGTCAAATGATCTAGAGAAGGAAATGGCAAACCACTCCAATATCTTTCCCACTTATGGGGCAGGATTCATAGCTAGTGCCCTAGAATTAAAGCCGTGAGGAACAACCTATAAGTTCTAGCAGATCTAGAGCAGCTAGACCTGAAACCCCAGGAGGCTGAAGAGTGTGCACCTTAGGCTCAGAGAGGGGAGTGGGGTGGGGCAGCATACAGCAGAAACCACCAGCAGTTTCAAAAAGTAGCCTCAGGCAAAAACCACTCTGTAGCTCCATACACAGAGAATCTGCCCTCTTCACCCAGACTTCTGAGGGAAGCAAGAAACAGCAGAGTAATGGCTAGCAATGCTTGAGAAAATCCTACCAACAAAAGAAACAAGAAAAAGGCATTAACTCTAGATAATTTTTACATAGAAAAAATCCAAACCACAGAACAGACAGCAGAGGAGGACAATCAAGTAAACACATCCAAACCCTCCCCCCAAAAAAGAAAATTGGTCACAAGCTCTTGAAGAGTTCCAATCTCAGATCATGAGAAAGATGGAAGAGATTTGGCAAGAAAAGTGGGAAATAGTTCAAAAAGAAAATAACAGTTTAAAAGGCAGAATTTTGCAATTGGAAATTGAGGTTCAGAAATCAAATGAAATGATAAGCAAATTGAAGACCAGAAATGACCAACTGGAAGCCATGAAGAGCCAGATAGACCAGACTGAAAAGGAAAACCAAAAGATTATAGCTGAAAACCAGTCTTTAAAGGCTAGAATTGGACAAGTAGAAGCCAATGACCTCACAAGACAGAAAGAATTAATAAAGCAAAGTCAAAAGACTGACAAAACAGAAGGAAACATGAAATATCTCAATAAGATGATAGATGAAGAAAACAGGTCCAGAAGAGACAACTTGAAAATTATTGGTCTTCCAGAAAAAATCAGTCAAATGGAAATCTAGATATCATACTACAAGAAATTATCCAAGAAACTGCCCTGATGTCCTTGAACAAGAGGGCAAAATAGACATTGGAAGAGCCCATAGAACACCCTATACACTAAATCCCCAGAAGACAACCCCCAGGAATGTTAATAGCCAAATTCAAAAGCTTCCAAGTTAAGGATAAAATATTACAAGAAGCCAGAAAGAGACAATTCAGATATCAAGGGACACCAATCAGGATTACACAGGATCTGGAAGCCTCCACACTACAAGACCACAAGGCTTGGAATATGACATTCAGAAAGGCAAGAGAATTGGGTCTGCAATCAAGTATCACCTCCCCATCAAAACTGACCTTATACTTCCAAGTGACAGTATGGAGATTCAACAAAATAGAAGATTTCCAAGTATTTGCGAAGAAAAGACCAAGACTAAATGGAAAGTTTGATATCCAACCTCAAAAACCAAGAGAAACATGAAAAGGTAAATAAAAAAGAGAGGGGAAAGAAAAAAAAATTAAAGGTTCTTCTTTAAGGGCTTCAATAAGATCAAATTACTTATATTTCTATATAGAAAAATGTTATTTGTAACTCTCAAAAATTATATTTACTATTATAGTAATTAGAAGAACTATACATAGGGAAAGGTTGGGGTACTAAGTAGTGTAAGATGATACACACACCAAAAAAAATGAAAGAAAAGGGGAGGAGGAATAGAAAATGGCACCAAGAGAAACTTACAGGAATAATAAAAACAGAATAATCTATACCATACAAAGAGGCATATGGGAAGGGAAGGGGAAGAATACTGTTATAAGAAAGAGAGGAAGAGAATGTTAATAGGTAATACTTAAACCTTACTTTCAGAGGAATCAGTTCTGAGGAGGAAGAGCAGCTAGATCCATTGGGGTAACAAATTCTATCTTACACTACAGGGAAAATCAGAAGGGAAAAACCAAGGAGGGGAGTACATAAAGGGAGGGAAAGAGAGGGGAGAGGGAATCTAATTGACCCAACAAATAAATAAATAAATAAATAGCCAAACAAAAAAAAATAAATAAATAGCGAGAGGGGAACAAAAAGGGAGGGGGAAGAAAGGGAAGTAAAATAAGGGTGGGAATTAGGGGGACTGATTAAAAGCAAACCACTGGTTTAAAAGGAAATAGCAAAAGAAGAAAAGGCAGAATTAGGAGAGGACTTCAATCCTGTTGGGAAACACACAGATGGCAATCATAACTCTGAATGTGAATGGGATGAACTCTCCAATAAAATAGAAGCAAATAGCAGAGTGGATCAGAAACCAAAATCCTACCATATGTTGTCTACAAGAAACACACATGGGGGTTCCGGGTTAAGATGGTGGCAGAGTAAAAAGCAGCTCTTAACCTCTCCTGACCGAAACACACAAAACTCCTCAAGGGGACATAAAAACAAGTCCAGACGAACGGAGGAACCCCACAACACGGTGCAGCGTGGAAGGTACGTGGAATCGGGACATTTCCATGCTATAAAGGGGTGAAACAGCTCTCACTAAATCGCGGGCTGAGCAACCACCCCACCCCCACGCCCTCCACACACACCACCTATAGCGCCGAAGCCAGTTAAAAAGAAATAGAGCAAGTTTGGGGCACCCATCGAGCCATTGGCAGCTACAGGGCCTGTTCCTGAGAGCAGCAAGATTTGGGACCCCAATAAGCCAAAGAACGCACCCGAAATTTGAGCGCGGGAGAGCGCAGGCGCGGCGGAGGTGTGGGTGGAGGCAGACACAGCCACGAGCCAAAGCTCTGAAACCCTGAGTGGGGAACCAGTGCAGACGGGTATACGACTGTGGAAGCAGCGCCCTGAGACTTGTAAAGTAACCTCCAGCAGAGGATCAAGCAAGGGGGTCCACCATGGGGCTTGACCTTGGAAAAAACCAGAACTCAGACCTCAGAAGCCAAAAGACTGCGGCGAGGATAAAGCTGAGAAGCTACTGGGCTAATGATGGCTACCCAGACTCAGGAAGTTCAGAAGAGAAAGCTAAGCAACAAGAAAAAGAAGTCTTTAACACTCGCCAACTTTTACACAGAGAAAATTCAGACAACCGAGCAAACAGAGGAGGAGAACAAACAAGCATCCGGACCCTCCTCAAATAAGGAAAATGGGTCACAAGCTATGGAAGAGTTGAAAACTGAGATTCTGAGGAAAATGGAAGAGATCTGGCAAGAAAATAACAGTTTAAATGGTAGAATCTTGCAATTGGAAAGTGAGGCTCAGAAATCAAATGAACTGATAAGCAAATTGAACACCAGAAATGACCAGATTGAAAAGGAAAACCAAAAGATTATAGCCGAAAACCAGTCCCTAAAGGCTAGAATCGAGCAATTAGAAGCTAATGATCTCTCAAGACAACAAGAACAAATAAAACAAAGCCAAAAGACTGAAAAAATAGAAGGAAATATGAAATATCTCAATGAGAGAGTGACAGACCAAGAAAACCGGTCTAGAAGAGACAATTTGAGAATAATTGGGCTTCAGAAAAACCAGAAATTAATAGAAACCTGGACTCCGTACTAAAAGAAATTATTCAGCAAAATTGCCCTGAAGTCCTACAACAAGAGGGCAATATAGACATCGAAAGGATTCATAGAACACCCACTACATTCGACCCAGAGAAGAAATCGGTTAGAAATATTATTGCCAAATTCAAAAGCTTTCAAGCAAAAGAAAAAATCTTACAAGAAGCCAGAAAGAGACAATTCAAATATCAAGGAGCACCAATCAGGATCACACAGGATCTGGCAGCCTCCACGCTAAAAGACCGTAAGGCTTGGAATACGATATTCAGAAAGGCAAGAGAGCTGGGCCTGCAACCACGGATCAACTACCCATCAAAATTGACTATATATTTCCAGGGGAAAGTATGGGCATTCAACAAAATTGAAGAATTCCTAGTATTTGCACAGAAAAGACCAGGGCTAAATGGAAAGTTTGATATCCAACCACAAAAATCGAGAGAAACATGAAAAGGTAAATAAGAAACAGAGGGGAAAGAAAGAAAACTTATAATTTTTAAATTTGCCTTTCTAAGGGCCTCAGTCAGATCTAATTATCTGTATTCCTATGTAGAGAAATGTTATGTATAATTCTCTGTAGTGAACTCTATTCACTATTATAGTATCCACTATTATAGTAATCAGAAGAATAATTCACAGGGTGAGGGTGGAACACTAAATAATCTAAGATGACATGGGGGATGGGAAAGAGGGGGTGAATAGCAGGGGACACCAAGAGAAACTTGAGTGAATAAGAAAAATAGGATATTCTATTACACACAAAGAGGGTATGGGAAGGAGAGGGGACAAATACTATTATAAGTAGGAGAGGAAGAGAGTATTAAGAGGTAATAATCAAACCTGACTCTCAGTGTAATCAACCCAGAGAGGGAAGAGTAGCTATACTATCCATTGGGACATAAAACTCTTATCTAACCCTTCTGAGAAAGTCAGAGGGGATAAATCAAGGGAAACAGGGGAGTGGGGAGGTCAAAAAAAGGGAGGGGAGAAGAAGGGGGAGGGAATTCATAAGGCCGTTAAAAATAAAAATGGGGGGATAAGGGAGGGGGTAGGAAGGGAAGTCAGTCAAGGGAGGGGATAAGGGATAGGGTCTTAATAGCAAACCACTGGTTTTAAAGGATATAGTTTAAGGAAAAGGGGTAGGAATAGGGGAGGAAACGAAAATGTCAGCAAATGCACAACTGATGATTATAACTCTGAATGTGAATGGGATGAACTCGCTCATAAAACGGAAGCAAATAGCAGAGTGGATTAGATACCAAAATCCTACCATATGTTGTCTACAAGAAACACATATGAGACGGGTGGACATACACAAGTTTAAGGTTTAGGGCTTGAGCAAAACCTTTTGGGCATCAAATGAGAAAAAGAAGGCAGGAGTGGCTATTATGATTTCTGACAAAGCCAAAGTAAAAATAGATATGATTAAAAAAGACAGGGAAGGTCATTACATTCTGATTAAAGGCAGTATAAACAATGAGGAAATAACACTGCTCAATATATATGCACCAAATGGCATAGCATCCAAATTCATAAAGGAGAAACTGGCAGAGCTCAAGAAGGAAATAGATAGTAAAACCATACTAGTGGGAGATCTAAATATTCCTCTCTCAGATCTAGATAAATCAAACCGAAAAATAAATAAGAAAGAGGTAAGAGAGGTGAATGAAGTCCTAGAAAAATTAGATTTAATTGATATGTGGAGAAAAATAAATAGGAACAAAAAGGAATACACCTTCTTTTCAGCTGCACATGGTACATTCACAAAGATTGACCATGTAATAGGGCATAGAAACATTGCAAACAAATGCAAACAAGCAGAAATAATAAATGTAACCTTCTCAGATCATAATGCAATAAAAATAATAATTAGTAAGGGCACCTGGACAGGAAAATCAAAAACTAATTGGAAATTAAATATGATTCTCCAAAACCAATTTGTCAAAGAAGGAATCATAGAAACAATCAATAATTTCATTGAAGAAAATGACAATGATGAGACATCCTACCAAACTCTGTGGGATGCGGCCAAGGCAGTATTCAGGGGGAAATTTATATCCTTGAGTGCATATATTAACAAATTAAGGAGGGCAGAGATTAATGAATTGGGCATGCAACTCAAAAAATTAGAAAGCGAGCAAATTAAAAATCCCCAGATGGGAACTAAATTAGAAATACTAAAAGTCAAGGGAGAAATTAATAAAATCGAAAGTAAAAGAACTATTGAATTAATAAATAAGACTAGAAGCTGGTACTTTGAAAAAACAGATAAAATAGACAAAGTACTAGTCAATCTAATAAAAAAAAGGAAAGAAGAAAACCAAATTGACAGTATCAAAGATGAAAAGGGAAACCTCACCTCTAATGAAGAGGAAATTAAGGCAATCATTAAAAACTATTTTGCCCAATTATATGGCAATAAATATAACAATTTAGGAGATATGGATGAATATTTACAAAAATATAAACTGCCTAGATTAACAGCAGAAGAAATAGAATACCTAAATAATCCCATATCAGAAAAAGAAATTGAACAAGCCATCAAAGAACTCCCTAAGAAAAAATTGGCAGGGCGTGATGGATTCACAAGTGAATTCTATCAGACATTCAAAGAGCAACTAATCCCAATACTATACAAATTATTTGATATGATAAGCAAAGAAGGAGTCCTACCAAATTCCTTTTATGACACAAATATGGTACTGATTCCAAAGCCAGGGAGATCAAAAACAGAGAAAGAAAACTACAGACCAATCTCCCTAATGAACATAGATGTAAAAATCTTAAATAGAATACTAGCAAAAAGACTCCAGCAAGTAATTAAGAAGATCATCCACCATGATCAGGTGGGATTTATACCAGGAATGCAAGGATGGTTCAATATTAGCAAAACCATCCACATAATTGACCATATCAACAAGCTAACAAACAAAAATCACATGATTATCTCAATAGATGCTGAAAAAGCCTTTGACAAAATACAAAATACCATTCCTATTGAAAACATTGAAAAGTATAGGAATAGAAGGACCCTTCCTAAAAATAATAAACAGTATATACCTAAAACCATCAACAAGCATTATATGCAATGGGGATAAATTAGAAGCCTTCCCAATAAGATCAGGAGTGAAACAAGGATGCCCATTATCACCTCTGTTATTCAACATAGTACTAGAAACACTAGCAATAGCAATTAGAGAAGAAAAAGAAATTGAAGGTTATCAAAATAGGCAATGAGGAGACTAAGCTATCACTCTTTGCAGATGATATGATGGTCTACTTAAAAAATCCTAGAGAATCAACTAAGAACCTGGTAGAAATAATCAACAACTTTAGCAAAGTTGCAGGATACAAAATAAATGCACATAAATCATCAGCATTTCTATATATCTCCAACACATTAGAGCAGCAAGAGGTAGAAAGAGAAACACCATTTAAAATTACCCTAGACAATATAAAATACTTAGGAATCTATCTACCAAAACAAACACGAAAACAACTACAAAACACTTTCCAAAAAAATAAAACTAGATCTCAACAATTGGAAAACCATTAATTGTTTATGGGTAGGACGAGCTAACATAATAAAAATGAACATTCTACCCAAATTAATTTACCTGTTTAGTGCCATACCTATCAAATTACCAAAAAACTTCTTTACTGAATTAGGAAAAACTATAACAAAGTTTATTTGGAATAACAAAAGATCAAGAATATCAAGGGAAATAATGAAAAAAAATGTGAAGGAAGGGGGCCTAGCAGTACCAGATATTAAAATATACTATAAAGCAGCAGTCATCAAAACAATATGGTACTGGCTAAGAGATAGAAGGGAGGATCAGGGGAATAGACTTGGGGTTAATGACATCAGCAAGACAGTGCATGATAAACCCAAAGAGCCCAACTTTTGGGACATGAATCCACTATTTGACAAAAACTGCTGGGAAATTTGGAAAACAATATGGGAGAGATTAGGTTTAGATCAACATCTCACACCCTACACCAAGATAAATTCAGAATGGATGAATGACCTGAATATAAAGAGGGAAACTATAAATAAGTTAAGTGAACACAAAATAGTATGCCTGTCAGATCTCTGGGAAAGGAAAGATTTTAAAACGAAGCAAGCAAGAGTTAGAGAAAATTACAAAATGTAAATTAAATGGTTTTGATTATATTAAGCTAAAAAGCTTTTGTACAAACAAAAACAATGTAGTCAAAATCATAAGGGAAACAACAAATTGGGAAAAAATCTTTATGACAAAAAACTCTGACAGGGGTCTAATTACTCAAATATACAAGGAGTTAAAGCAATTGTATAAAAAATCAAGCCATTCCCCAATTGATAAATGGGTAAGAGACATGAATAGGCAATTCTCAGGTAAAGAAATCAAAAGTATCAATAAGTACACGAGAAAGTGTTCCAAATCTCTAATAATTAGAGAAATGCAAATCAAAACAACTCTGAGGTATCACCTCACACCTAGCAGATTGGCTAAAATGAAGGAAGGGGAGAGTAATGAATGTTGGAGGGGATGTGGCAAAATTGGGACATTAATGCATTGCTGGTGGAGCTCTGAACTAATCCAACCATTCTGGCTGGCAATTTGGAATCATGCTCAAAGGGCTATAAAAGAATGCCTGCCCTTTGATCCAGCCATACCATTGCTGGGTTTGTACCCCAAAGAGATCATAGATAAACAGACTTGTACGAAAATATTTATAGCTGCACTTTTTGTGGTGGCAACAAACTGGAAAAGGAGGGGATGTCCTTCAATTGGGGAATGGCTGAACAAACTGTGGTATATGCGGGTGATGGAATACTATTGTGCTAAAAGGAATAATAAACTGGAGGAGTTCCAGGTGAACTGGAAAGACCTCCAGGAACTGATGCAGAGCAAAAGGAGCAGAACCAGAAGAACATTGTACACAGACTGATATACTGTGGTAAAATCGAATGTAATGGACTTCTGTACTAGCAGCAATGCAATGACACAAGACTGCTCTGAGGGATTTATGTTAAAGAACGCTACCCACATTCAGAGGAAGATCTGCAGGAGAAGAAACATAGAAGATAAACAATTGCTTGAACGCATGGGCTGAGGCGGACATGATTGGGGATGTGGACTCAAAACAACCACACCAATGCAACTAACAACAATATGGAAATAGGCCCTGAACAAGGACACAAGTTACAACCAGTGGAAATGTGCGTCGGCCATGGGTGGGGGGAGAACGGGAGGTGAAGGGGAAAGTAGGGGCATGAAGCATGTAAACAGGTTAAAAATGAATATTAATAAATGTTTAAAAAAACAGTGGAAATGCACAGTGGCTATGGGGAGGAGGGGAGGGAGGAGGGGGTGAAGGGGAAAGTAAGAACATGAATCATGTAACCATGTTAACTTTTCTAAAAAATAAATATTTTAAAAAAAGAACCTACTGTTATGATGATAACAGATAATTTGGAGAAGCAGATAAATGTGTCAGGGCCAATAGACCTTCAAGTCAAGAGCCACAGATTGACAGGCCTCAGTGAGAAAAGGAGGGGGTTAGACACTCCTGGATCTCAAACCCCTCCCCCCTAAACAGTAGCTGTTTTCATTTGGAAGATAGAGACTGGCTAAGACTCTTCTGCTAAGTTTCTGTTATGGTTGAACCCCAATGATGTTCTCTTTCTTTAATTTATATTCCTCACAGGTCTGATAGAGGAATAAGTAGAAGCTAGTTATCTAACTGATGAGGATAGAGATGATCTTCTTAAAACTGGCAGCAGACAGGATTCAAACTAGATGAACAGATTTGAGTTGTGAGTATTCCCCCAAATAATTTCCAGGCACAGATTTGAAGGTAAAGATTATATTAAGAATTAAAAAGGAAAACTAAAGGAGTTAATGAAGGTTTTTGGATAAAGAAAGGTGACCCTGAGCTATTAGGTTGAAGCTGCCCTTCTCCCCCCACAGGAGGGGATGAAGGCACTTAACTAAAACTGGCAAGAGCTATTAATGAATATTTTTACTCTCTAATCACTAAATATTTGTTGCAGTGAAGCTGATAAAGATCAACCCTATTAAACAGGCTAACCCTTGTGTAGAAACCACATTGGCTTATGCCACAATGGCCACTCAGGTGAACCCCAAGTCTGGAGTAGTAAGCAGAGTGTCTGCTCACTTCAACCCCCACAAAGCAACTCCCAACTCCCCTCAACTTCCCCTTCACCCAAAGTTCTCCAGGGGGGTCCCCTGGAATTCTGGGTGAGGCTGTCCCTGTATCTTTGCAGGGATTCCATGCTTCCCATCTCCACATAACACTACTTCATAAGCACTGTGGCCACTGTGCTAGGCACTGTGCTAAGGAATACAAAGAGGCAAAAAAACAAATTCAACTTTCAAGGAAAATCATAATCAAATAAGAAAGACAATGTAAATAGCTATATACAAACAAGCTATATACAAGATAAATTGGAAATAATCTCAGAGGGAAAGTTATTAAGATTAAGGAAGACTAGAAGAGGTTTGCAGAAGACAATACTTTAGCTGAGACTTGAATTAAGCAGGAGAAGCCATAAAGAGGAAGAGTTTCAGGCTTTGGAGAGAGCCAATGAAAATGTTTGGAGTCAGGAGACAGAGTATCATGTTCAAGTAATAACCAGGAGGCAGTGCCACCAAATATCAGAGTATGTGAAGTGTAGTAAGGTGGAAAAGGCCTTAGGTAGGAAGTAGGAAGGGACCATATTATGAAGTTCTTTGAGAGCCACAGATTTTTATATTTTACTCTGGAAGTAGGGAACCACTGGAATTTATTGAATGGGGGAGGAGGTCAATCTGATAGCTAAGTGAAGGATGGTCTAGAATGGTAAGAGACTTCAGACAGGGAGACTGAACAACAGATTGTTGCAATAGTCCAAGGATCAGGTGATGAGGGATTGCACTAGAGTGATGGCAGTATCAAATGAAAGAATGGACCAAAAATGAGGGCTATTGTAAAAGTGAAAATGACAGACCTTGGCAACAGATTGGATATGAGAGGCGAATGAGAGATAGTGAGGAATCCAGAACAACTTCTAGGTTGTGAACCTGAGAGACTAGGAGGTAATAGGAAAGGTAAGAGTGGGAAAGAGTTTCAGGGGAAAGAACATATTGAGTTTAAGATGTCTACATGACATTTGGTTTGATGTGTCTGAAAGGCATTTGAAGATGTGAGATTGGAAGTCAGCAGAAAGATTGGGGCAGGTCTTTGATCCAGCCCTACCATTGCTGGGTTTGTACCCCAAAAAGATCATAGGGAAAAAGACTTGTATGAAAATATTTATATCCACACTCTTTGTAGTAGCAAAAAACTGGAAAAGGAGGGTATGTCCTTCAATTGGGGAATGGCTGAACAAATTGTGGTATATGCTGGTGATGGAATACTATTGTGCTCAAAGGAATAATAAACTGGAGGAATTCCATGTGAACTGGAATGACCTCCAGGAATTGATGCAGAGTGAAAGAAGCAGAGCCAGAAGAACATTGTACACAGAGACTGACACACTGTGGTAAAATAGAATGTAATGGACTTCTGTACTAGCAGCAATGCAATGATCCAGGACAGTTCTGAGGGATTTATGGAAAAGAACTCAGAGGAAGAACTACAGGAGTGGAAACAGAAGAAAAGCAACTGCTTGAACACATGGGTTGATACGGACATGATTTGGGATGTAGACTCTAAACAACCATTCTAGTGCAACTATCAATAATATGGAAATAGGTCTTGATCAATGACACATGAAACCAGTGGAAATGCTCATCAGCTACAGGGGTGGGGAAGATTTGGGGGGGGGGG
>NC_058130.1:265577559-265616409 GCF_016433145.1 Gracilinanus agilis | reverse complement strand
AAGGGAGACCTCACCTCTAATGAAGGGGAAATTAAGGCAATCATTAAAAACTATTTTGCCCAACTATATGGCAACAAATATAACAATTTAGGAGATATGGATGAATATTTACAAAAATATAAATTGCCTAGATTAACAGCAGAAGAAATAGAATACCTAAAAAATCCCATATCAGAAAAAGAAATTGAACAAGCCATCAAAGAACACCCTAAGAAAAAATCACCAGGGTCTGATGGATTCACAAGTGAATTCTATCAGACATTCAAAGAGCAACTAATCCCAATACTATACAAATTATTTGATATGATAAGCAAAGAAGGAGTCCTACTAAATTCCTTTTATGACACAAATATGGAACTGATTCCAAAGCCGGGGAGATCAAAAACAGAGAAAGAAAACTACAGACCAATCTCCCTAATGAACATAGATGCAAAAAACTTAAATAGAATATTAGCAAAGAGACTCCAGCAAGTAATTAAGAAGATCATCCACCATGATCAGGTGGGATTTACACCAGGAATGCAAGGATGGTTCAACATTAGGAAAACCATTCACATAATTGACCATATCAACAGTCTAACAAACAAAAACCACATGATTATCTCAATAGATACTGAAAAAGCCTTTGACAAAATACAGCATCCATTCCTATTGAAAACACTGAAAAGTATAGGAATAGAAGGGCCTTTCCTAAAAATAATAAACAGTACATACCTAAAACCATCAACAAACATCATATGCAATGGGGATAAATTAGAAGCCTTCCCAATAAGATCAGGAGTGAAACAAAGATGCCCATTATCACCTCTATTATTCAACATATTACTAGAAACACTAGCAGTAGCAATTAGAGAAGAAAAAGAAATTGAAGGTATCAAAATAGGCAATGAGGAGACAAAGCTATCACTCTTTGCAGATGATATGATGGTCTACTTAAAAAATCCTAGAGAATCAACTAAGAAGCTTGTAGAAATAATCAACAACTTTAGCAAAGTTGCAGGATACAAAATAAATGCACATAAATCATCAGCATTTCTATACATTTCCAACACATTAGAGCAGCAAGAGGTAGAAAGAGAAACACCATTTAAAATCACCCTAGACAATATAAATTACTTTGGAATCTACCTACCAAAACAAGCACAGCACTTATATGAAAACAACTACAAAACATTTTCCAAACAAATAAAACTGGGTCTAAACAATTGGAAAGCTATTGATTGCTCATGGGTAGGATGAGCTAACATAATAAAAATGACCATTCTGCCCAAATTAATTTACCTATTTAGCACCATACCTATCAAATTACCAAAAAACTTCTTTACTGAATTAGAAAAAACTATAATAAATTTCATTTGGAATAACAAAAGATCAAGAATATCAAGGGAAATAATGAAAGAAAAATGTGAAGGAAGAGGGCCTAGCAGTACCAGATATTAAACTATACTATAAAGCAGCGGTCATCAAAACAATATGGTACTAGCTAAGAGATAGAAGGGAGGATCAGTGGAATAGACTTGGGGTAAATGACATTAGCAAGACAGTGTATGATAAACCCAAAGAGCCCAACTTTTGGGACATGAATCCACTATTTGACAAAAACTGCTGGGAAATTTGGAAAACAATATGAGAGAGATTAGGTTTAGATCAACATCTCACACCCTACACCAAGATAAATTCAGAATGGGTGAATGACTTGAATATAAAGAGGGAAACCATAAATAAGTTAAGTGAACATAGAATAGTATACTTGTCAGATCTGTGGGAAAGGAAAGATTTTAAAACCAAGCAAGAGTTAGAGAAAATTACAAAATGTAAATTAAATGGTTTTGATTATATTAAGCTAAAAAGCTTTTGTACAAAAAAAAACAATGTAGTCAAAATCAGAAGGGAAACAACAAATTGGGAAAAAATCTTTATAACGAAAAACTCTGACAGGGGTCTAATTACTCAAATATACAAGGAGTTAAAGCAATTGTATAAAAAATCAAGCCATTCCCCAATTGATAAATGGGCAAGAGACATGAATAGGCAATTTTCAGATAAAGAAATCAAAAGTATCAAAAAGCACATGAGAAAGTGTTCTAAATCTCTAATAATTAGAGAAATGCAAATCAAAACCACTCTGAGGTATCAGCTCACACCTAGCAGATTGGCTAAAATGAAAGAAGGGGAGAGTAATGAATGTTGGAGGGGATGTGGCAAAATCCAGACATTGATGCATTGCTGGTGGAGTTGTGAACTTGATGCAACCATTCTTTCTGGCAATTTGGAACTATGCCCAAAGGGCTATAAAAGACTGCCTGCCCTTTGATCCAGCCTTACCATTGTTGTGTTTGTACCCCAAAGAGATCATAGATAAACAGACTTGTACGAAAATATTTATAGCTGCGCTTTTTGTAGTGGCAAAAAACTGGAAAATGAGGGGATGTCCTTCAATTGGGGAATGGCTGAACAAATTGTGGTATATGCTGGTGATGGAATACTATTGTGCTAAAAGGAATAATAAACTGGAGGAATTCCATGCAAATTGGAGAGACCTCCAGGAAGTGATGCAGTGTGAAAGGAGTAGAGCCAGAAGAACATTGTACACAGAGACTGATATACTATGGTAAAATCAAATGTAATGGGCTCCTGTACCAGCAGCACTGCAATGACACAAAACAGCTCTGAGGTATTTATGGTAAAGATGCTACCCACATTCAGAGGAAGGACTGCAGGAGAGGAAACATATAAGATAAACGATTGCTTGAATGCATGGGCTGAGGCGGACATGAATGGGAAATAGACCCTGAACAAGGACACATGTTACAACCAGTGGAAATGTGCGTTGGCCATGGGTGGGGGGAGAGCGGGGGGAAAGTAGGGGCATAAAGTATTGTCCGGGTCCAGCCGGACACAACCGAGGGGTCCGGGGAAACGGCAACCTAAGAACCCATAGGGGAAGAAGAGGGGAGACCTCGCGTGCAAGACAGAGTCGTTTTGATGGATGCAAGGCTCGTTTATTGCAGATCTATGACAAGAATATATAGGCTGAGGGCAGAAGGGGGTCGGCAGATACTAAGGGGGAAAGGAACGCGGAAAGGGAGCATAGAAAATCTCTGGTGGCGTCTTACTGTCTCCAAGCAGGGCTGGGCCTATGATCAATATCTTATCTTAGAAGAGTGAATGATATCTATTCTTAGAAGAGTGACTATCTTATCTTAAAGTCTTGGTCCCTAACAAAGTATGTAGACAGATTAAAAACGAATATTAATAAATGTCTAAAAAAAAAAAGAAATCAAAACTATCAACAAGCACATGAAAAAGCGTTCTAAATCTCTAATAATTAAAGAAATGCAAATCAAAACAACTCTGAGGTACCACCTCACACCTAGCAGATTGGCTAACATGACAGTAAAAAAAAGTGATTGATGTTGGAGGGGATGTAGCAAAATTGGAACATTAATGCATTGCTGGTGGAGTTGTGAACTGATCCAACCATTCTGGATGGCAATTTATGCCTAAAGGGTTCTAAAAGATACCTGCCCTTTGATCCAGCCATACTACTGCTGGGTTTATACGCCAAAGAGATCATAGGGAAAAAAACTTGTACAAAAATATTTATAGCCACACTCTTTGTGGTGGCAAAAAACTGGAAAACAATTGTATTCAATTGGGGAATGGCTGAACAAATTGTGGTATCTGTTGGTGATGGGATACTATTATGCTCAAAGGAATAATGAACTGGAGGAATTCCATGTGAACTGAAATGACCTCCAGGAATTGATGCATAGTGAAAAGAACAGAACCAGGAGAACATTATACACAGGGACTGATACATTGTGTTACAATAGAATATAATGAACTTCTCTACTAGCAGCAAAGCAATGACCCAGGACAACTCTGAGGGACTTATGAGAAAGAACATTATTCACATCCAGAGGAAGAACTGTCCAGAGGAAGAAATGTGGAAGTAGAAACACAGAAGAAAAACAAATGCTTCAGCATGTGGGTCGATGGGGATATGACTGGGGATACAGACTCTGAAACAATCACCCTAGTGCAAATATCAATATTATGGAAATAAGTCTTGATCAATGGCACATGTAAAATCCAGTGGAATTCTGCATCAGCCATGGGAGGGGGAGAGGGAAGGGGTAAGAGAGGGATATAACATGAATCCTGTAACCATGGGAAAATGTTCAAAAATAATTAATTAAATAAAAATTCCAAAATATAAAAGTAAAAACAAAACAAAACAAAACAAAACCCAAAGTCATATACCCAAATAAACAAGTAATAAATACTATGTTTTCATCTGCATTTCTACTCCAACATTTCTTTCTCTGGAGGTGGATAGCATTCTTTGTCTTAAGTCCCTCAGAATTGTCCTGGATCATTGTATTGCTGATAGAGCTAATAACTTTCTGATACCCATATGACACTTACTCAACACCACTATCTCATTGGGTCATATTTAAACAACTAGAGGACTATTCCATAAATGGTTACCCTCTCTGATGTGGGCTGAAAGGTCTCATCAACCAAGCCAAGAAGATATAATCAGTCAAAAGAACATAGAAATGGGACTTCCGGTTTAAGATGGCGGCAGAGTCTCCTAACTGAAACATACAGGACTCCTCAAGGGGACATAAAAACAAATCCAGACAAACGGAGGGACCACACAACAGGGCACAGTATGGAAGGTACGTGGAATCGGGGCATTTCCTTGCTATAAAGGGGTGAAACAGCTCTCACTAAATCGCGGGCTGAGCAACCCCCCCCCCACACACACACACACCACCTACAATGCCAAAGCCAGCTCAAAAATAATAGAGCAAGTTTGGGGCACCCATTGAGTCATTGGAAGTTCCAGGGCCTGTTCATGAGAGCAGCAAGACTTAGGACACCAAAAGGCTAAAGAACGCACACAGACTTTGAGCGTGGAAACAGAGCACAGGCGTGTGAGGAGGCAGACACAGATGTAAGTGAAGGCTAAGAAACCCTGAGTGGGGAACCAGTGCAGATGGGTATAGGACTGTGGAAGCAGCTCCCTGAAACTTGTAAAGGAACCTCCAGCAGAGGACCAAGCAAGGGGGTGAACCAGGGGGCTTAACCTTGAAAACAACCAGACCTGAGACTTCAGGAACCGAAAGAGCACAGACAGACCCTGAGCATGAGGATAAAGCTGAGAATGGGCTGAGCTAACAATGGCAACCCAGAATCAGGAAGCCCAGAAGAGAAAGATTAACAACAAGAAGAAGAAATCTTTAACAATCGACAACTTTTACACAGAGGAAATCCAGACAACCGAGCAAACAGAAGAGGAGAACAAACAAGCAATCACATCTGGACCCTCCCAAAATAATGAAAACTGGTCACAAGATCTTGAAGAGTTCAAATCTGAGATGACAAGAAAGTTGGAAAAGATTTGGCAAGAGAAATGGTAAATAGCTCAAAAGGAAATCAGGCAAGAAAATAACAGTTTAAAAGGCAGAATTTCACAATTGGAAAGTGAGGCAAGTCAACTGAAGACCAGATATTACCAGATTGAAAAGGAAAACCAGTCCCTAAAGGCTAGAATTGAGCAATTAGAAGCTAATGATCTCTCAAGACAACAAGAACAAATAAAACAAAGTCAAAAGACTGAAAAAATAGAAGGAAACATGAAATATCTCAATGAAAAAGTGACAGACCAATAACACCGGTCTTGAAGAGACAATTTGAAAATCATTGGTCTCCCTGAAAAAGCAGAAATTAATAGAAATTTGGACTCCATCCTAAAAGAAATTATTCAGCAAAATTGCCCTGAAGTTCTACAACAAGAGGGCAACATAGACATTGAAAGGATCCATAGATCACCCTCTACACAAGACCCAGAAAAGACAATGCCCAGGAATATAATAGCCAAATTCAAGAGCTTCCAAGTAAAAGTAAAAAACTTACAAGAAGCCAGAAAGAGACAATTCAGATATCAAGGAGCACCAATCAGGATCACACAGAATCTGGCAGCCTCCACACTAAAAGACCGCAAGGCTTGGAATATGATATTCAGAAAGGCAAGAGAACTGGGCCTGCAACCACGGATCAACTACCCATCAAAATTGACTATATATTTCCAGGAGAAAGTATGGGCATTCAACAAAATTGAAGAATTCCAGGTATTTGCACAGAAAAGACCAGGGCTAAATGGGAAGTTTGATATCCAACCACAAAAATCAAGAGAAACATGAAAAGGTAAATAAGAAACAGAGGGGAAAGAAAGAAAACTTATAATTTTTAAATTTGCCTTTTTAAGGGCCTCAGTAAGATCTAATTATCTGTACTCCTATGTGGAGAAATGCTATGTATAATTCTCTGTAGTGAACTCTATTCAATATTATAGTATTCACTATTATAGTGATCAGAAGAATAATTCATAGAAAGCGAGCAAATTAAAAATCCCCAGATGAAAACTAATTTAGATATACTAAAAATCAAAGGAGAAATTAATAAAATCTAAAGTAAAAGAACTATTGAATTAATAAATAATACTAGAAGCTGGTATTTTGAAAAAACAGATAAAATAGACATGGTACTGGTCAATCTAATAAAAAAAGGAAAGAAGAAAACCAAATTGACAGTATCAAAGGTAAAAAGGGAGACCTCACCTCTAATGAAGGGGAAATTAAGGCAATCATTAAGAACTAAATCACCCAATTATATGGAAACAAATATAACAATTTAGGAGATATGGATGAATATTTACAAAAATATAAATTGCCTAGATTAACAGCAGAAGAAATAGAATACCTAAATAATCCCATATCAGAAAAAGAAATTGAACAAGCCATTAAAGAACTCCCTTAGAAAAAATCACCAGGACCTGATGGATTCACAAGTGAATTCTATCAGACATTCAAAGAGCAACTAATCCCAATACTATACAAATTATTTGATATGATAAGCAAAGAAGGAGTCCTACTAAATTCCTTTTATGACACAAATATGGTACTGATTCCAAAGCCAGGTAGACCAAAAAGAGAGAAAGAAAACTATAGACCAATCTCCCTAATGAACAAAGATGCAAAAATCTTAAATAGAATATTAGCAAAGAGACTCCAGCAAGTAATTAAGAAGGTCATCCACCATGATCAGGTGGGATTTATACCAGGAATGCAAGGATGGTTCAACATTAGGAAAACCATCCACATAATTGAGCATATCAACAGTCTAACAAACAAAAACCACATGATTATCTCAATAGATGCTGAAAAAGCCTTTGACAAAATACAGCATCCATTCCTATTGAAAACATTGAAAAGTATAGGAATAGAAGGACCCTTCCTAAAAATAATAAACAATATATTCCTAAAACCATCAACAAGCATTATATGCAATGAGAATAAATTAGAAGCCTTCCCAGTAAGATCAGGAGTGAAACAAGGATGCCCATTATCACCTCTATTATTCAACATATTACTAGAAACACTAGCAGTAGCAATTAGAGAAGAAAAAGAAATTGAAGGTATCAAAATAGGCAATGAGGAGACAAAGCTATCACTCTTTGCAGATGATATGATGGTCTACTTAAAAAATCCTATAGAATCAACTAAGAGGCTGGTAGAAATAATCAACAACTTTAGCAAAGTGGCAGGATACAAAATAAATGCACATAAATCATCAGCATTTCTATACATTTCCAACACATTAGAACAGCAAGAAGTAGAAAGAGAAACACCATTTAAAATCACCCTAGACAATATAAAATACTTGGGAATCAATCTAACAAAACAAACACAGCTATTATACGAAAACAACTACAAAACACTTTCCAAACAAATAAAACTGGACCTCAAAAATTGGAAAGCCATTAACTGTTCATGGGTAGTTCGAGCTAACATAATAAAAATGAACATCCTACCCAAATTAATTTACCTATTTAGTGCCATAACTATCAAATTACCAAAAAACTTCTTTACTGAATTAGGAAAAACTATAACAAATTTCATTTGGAATAACAAAAGATCAAGAATATCAAAGGAAATAATGAAAAAAATTGTGAAGGAAGGGGGCCTAGCAGTACCAGATATTAAACTATACTATAAAGCAGTGGTCATCAAAACAATATGGTACTGGCTAAGAGATAGAAGGGAGGATCAGTGGAATAGACTCGGGGTTAATGACGTCAGCAAGACACTGTATGATAAGCCCAAAGAGCCCAACTTTTGGGACATGAATCCACTATTTGACAAAAACTGCTGGGAAATTTGGAAAACAATATGGGAGAGATTAGGTTTAGATCAACATCTCACACCCTACACCAAGATAAATTCAGAATGGGTGAATGACTTGAATATAAAGAGGGAAACCATAAATAAGTTAAGTGAACATAGAATAGTATACTTGTCAGATCTGTGGGAAAGGAAAGATTTTAAAACCAAGCAAGAGTTAGAGAAAATTACAAAATGTAAATTAAATGGTTTTGATTATATTAAGCTAAAAAGCTTTTGTACAAAAAAAAACAATGTAGTCAAAATCAGAAGGGAAACAACAAATTGGGAAAAAATCTTTATAACGAAAAACTCTGACAGGGGTCTAATCACTCAAATATACAAGGAGTTAAAGCAATTGTATAAAAAATCAAGCCATTCCCCAATTGATAAATGGGCAAGAGACATGAATAGGCAATTTTCAGATAAAGAAATCAAAAGTATCAAAAAGCACATGAGAAAGTGTTCTAAATCTCTAATAATTAGAGAAATGCAAATCAAAACCACTCTGAGGTATCAGCTCACACCTAGCAGATTGGCTAAAATGAAAGAAGGGGAGAGTAATGAATGTTGGAGGGGATGTGGCAAAATCCAGACATTGATGCATTGCTGGTGGAGTTGTGAACTTGATGCAACCATTCTTTCTGGCAATTTGGAACTATGCCCAAAGGGCTATAAAAGACTGCCTGCCCTTTGATCCAGCCTTACCATTGTTGTGTTTGTACCCCAAAGAGATCATAGATAAACAGACTTGTACGAAAATATTTATAGCTGCGCTTTTTGTAGTGGCAAAAAACTGGAAAATGAGGGGATGTCCTTCAATTGGGGAATGGCTGAACAAATTGTGGTATATGCTGGTGATGGAATACTATTGTGCTAAAAGGAATAATAAACTGGAGGAATTCCATGCAAATTGGAGAGACCTCCAGGAAGTGATGCAGTGTGAAAGGAGTAGAGCCAGAAGAACATTGTACACAGAGACTGATATACTATGGTAAAATCAAATGTAATGGGCTCCTGTACCAGCAGCACTGCAATGACACAAAACAGCTCTGAGGTATTTATGGTAAAGATGCTACCCACATTCAGAGGAAGGACTGCAGGAGAGGAAACATATAAGATAAACGATTGCTTGAATGCATGGGCTGAGGCGGACATGAATGGGAAATAGACCCTGAACAAGGACACATGTTACAACCAGTGGAAATGTGCGTTGGCCATGGGTGGGGGGAGAGCGGGGGGAAAGTAGGGGCATAAAGTATTGTCCGGGTCCAGCCGGACACAACCGAGGGGTCCGGGGAAACGGCAACCTAAGAACCCATAGGGGAAGAAGAGGGGAGACCTCGCGTGCAAGACACAGAATCTTTTTGATGGATGCAAGGCTCGTTTATTGCAGATCTATGACAAGACTATATAGGCTGAGGGAAGAAGGGAGTCGGCAGATACTAAGGGGGAAAGGAACGCGGAAAGGGAGCATAGAAAATCTCTGGTGGCGTCTTACTGTCTCCAAGCAGGGCTGGGCCTATGATCAATATCTTATCTTAGAAGAGTGAATGATATCTATTCTTAGAAGAGTGACTATCTTATCTTAAAGTCTTGGTCCCTAACAATTCCCCCTTTCTTTTTTAAATAGAAAGGTGTAAGGGATAAGTTTATTAACCTTTGGTCGTTGTTCAATCCAAGTCTGTCTTAACACCAGAAGTCTTTCCTAAGACACCTTGTGTTCCCTGGTCAATCCATAAGTGAGATTGGCAGCGACAGCCCCTGTCTTAGGCTACACAGGGGGAGTTACTCAACCATCAAGGGTTGAGGACCTGTGCTACTCCCGTCATTGGGTTACCGCCCTGCTGGAAAACTGCAAACGAGTGCTGCCAGGTTGTTCTGTATCCATCATCTCAATACGATGGTATTGAACCATAAGGAACTTATCAAGGACTGAGTTAACATTAGTTTTGATGAATTTCGTTAGACGTTGGAAGGCCCAAGGGCCAAAGGTTAAGATCAATAAAAATATAAAGAGAGGTGTAATAATAGTGGGAATTAAAGTGGAGAGCCAAGGAGAACCTCTGAGAAGGGTATTAAACCATCCTTCCTGTGCCTCGGCTTCCCTTTTCCTCTGGGCTAGCCGTTCACACAACTTTGCCATAGATTCCCTTACTACGCCAGTATGGTCAGCGTAAAAACAACATTCCTCTTTGAGGGCTGCGCATAATCCCCCCTCTTTTAAAAAAAGGAGATCAAGACCGCGCCTATTCTGTAAGACTACCTCTGACAGAGAAGTGAGTGATTGTTCCAGGGCCATGACAGACTTTTCGAGGGCTTCTAAATCGGTTGTCATGGCCATCTGAAGAGCGGCCAAGTGTTGGGTCTGGAGAAGGGCAGTAGTGCCAGTGCCAATGCCTGCAGCAAGACCGCCGAGTCCTAACAGGATAGCTAAAGTAGTAAAGGGTTCCCTACGTGTTCTAGGAGAGGGGGAGAGGAGGGAGGCCACACTGTCGTCCCTGTGGAAAGAGATACGTGGCCATAGCTGGACAAGAACACAGAATTCAAAGGAGGTATTGAAAACTAGAAGAGATATACAAGGGGTGAGGCCAGTATTGCAAGCCCAAAAGCCATTATTCGGGGCTTCCAAAAAGGAAGGGGAAGGGGGGAGGTCAAGGGTGGAGTTACATAAGTGGGCATGAGATCGGGGAATGGTGCCTAAACAAAGGCCACGGCCAGAGACTTCAGCAAGGGTGAGACGGCGAGGAAAGGCGGCGCAGCGCGGGGAAGCTAGAACTGTTTCATTGGGTTCTGCCATATAGGCAATACCTTCATAGTAAGGGGGTTGTGGACTCAGACAGAGCCAGCACTTAATCGTCAAATCTGGCCTGGAGGCATTCAGGGCAGAATAGGCACCTGATACTAGAGATAAAAATCTGTCTGCTGTACCGGGAATATTTAGGGACCCTTGCTGTGACTGGGGCTGTAACTGGGAGGAGGGATTCGGAGATGAAGGGGAAAAAAGGGGAACTGATGGGATGGGGAGAGGCGTGGGAGCCGGTAATGGCTGGGGGTTAGGGGAAAAGGGGCGTCGTTGATCCGAGAGGATGATGTTAGGACCAACAGAAACAATGAGGGGCTGCACACGGAGGCGGAGGGTGAAAAGGAGAACATCATCAAAACCGCCCTTCTTATAGAGTCGTAAACCCCAAGTCAAGCCATCTGTCCATTTAACACTTCGTTTCCCTGCGTTGGTAAATGTGATAATGAGGGGATTACAATTAGGAGGACTGGGGGTGCACACAGATGGACGGGATAGATTGCGGGTTATTGATATCAAGTCCTGGTTCACCTGGATCCAATATCCAGTGCCAATTGTTTCACATCCCCAGGCTGCACAAAATCCGTCTGTCTGGTCCCCACAGTGTGGTGGCTGATCAAAGCCAGGGCAGCCATATAGAAGAAACTGAGTGTATTGAGTCCAGTAATCCGGGAGGCTAGGCATGCCAGGGAGGGTGGGGGCGCAGTAGTGGGTTGAGGACATCTGGGGGGCGCCTAGGGTACAAAGATCAACCGGAATGGAAGGAAACCACGTCCATTGGGGCCATTGCGAAGAAGAAACTGAGGTAATGATGGCTTGATTAACTGGACTGATGATCTCCCATCGTTGTTGGACCAGGAGATGAGGACTGGAAGTGGTGACCGGAAGGAAGGTGGAGTAGATGATGTAAACTGCCAGAGAAAACAAGTTCAGGATCTGAGGTCCCATCTGTGATGTTATCAGGGTTGTGGTTCTGTAAAAGGAAGAAGAAAAAGACTTCTCCCTGGCTTAGGAGGGTTAGTATCTGGGGTGAAAGGTTTAATCAGTCTAGATGGAATCCAACGGGCATTATTAGCCGCTTTATCAAAAATACAGGCGGAGCCCTTTCCCCAGATAATGACAGGGTCGGGGCCACACCAGAGGCCCGTGACGGGGTCACGCCAAAGGACTGTGGCCAGATTAGATGAAGTATGCGGATTCCAGTGGCGATCAGCAGCGGAACGCCCTTCGGCATCCAGCGTGAGGAAATTGAGAACAAAGAGGGCGGGAGCAAGAAGCAAAGTCTGATTGCCACTTAAGGGATAAAGAGTTTCTTGGGCTTTGAGTTTGAATTTTATCTGGGGCAATGCTAAAGCTTGGAGCTGTGTCAATGAGGGGGATGGGGAATTGACTATGGGAATGGAAAATGATAGCAGTCGGGGATGGAAGGCCTGGCTGTAAAGCCCCCATGGGTAGCATGGTCTTATTGACCTCACGTA
Source organism: Gracilinanus agilis (assembly GCF_016433145.1). NCBI lineage: Eukaryota > Metazoa > Chordata > Mammalia > Didelphimorphia > Didelphidae > Gracilinanus > Gracilinanus agilis. The sequence continues at coordinate 265,603,894 of NC_058130.1, read as the reverse complement.
GGTCCTGTAGAAGTCTCCATTTCCCCAATTTCTTTTTAATAACAAAAATAGGTATATTCCATGGGGAAGTGGAAGGTTCAAGGTGTCCAAGAGAGAGTTGCTCCTGCACTAGCATTAGGGCAGCTTGAACCTTCTCAGATGTTAGAGGCCACTGGTCAATCCAGACAGGAGAATCGGACTTCCAGGTGATCTTATCTGCCTGGATTGCAGGGGGATCAGTGACCTTTATAAAAAATTTTTTGACCCAAGTCCTCCTTTATCGTTTTGGGCTGGGGGGAATATTGGGTGTAAGATGCCTTGTTCGTTCTTGCCAAGGCCTTTGCCTGGGAGGTACCCAGATTTCAGCATCATGGTGGTGACAGTATCACTGGGGCTAACCATAAGGAGCCACATCTGGGCCAGAATATCCCTGCCCCAGAGATTAACGGGGAGTCCCACGACTACATAGGGACGGGTAGTGCCACTATTGCCCTCAGTATCTTGCCAATGGAGGAGCTTAGTACTTTGGAGGGTATCTTGGATCTGACCTATTCCTGACAGGTGGGTGGCTGAGGGTTGAAGGGGCCAGGCTCGGGGCCAATGAGCCTGGGAGATGACAGTAGAGTCTGCCCCTGTGTCCAGCAGCCCTGTGAAGGTTTTTCCTTCGATCTTTAATTGCAGAGTGGGTCGGGACTCAGTAAGTTGTTGTACCCAATAAATGTTGGAAGAGCCGGGTGAGGAAGGACCTCGTTTTTGGGCTGCGGCAGGAAAATCGCCTATCATGGGGAGGGGGAGGGCCTGAGCTAAGCGTTTACCAGCAGGAATGGTAACCTGACCGTGTGGAGATCCTATGATAAGTTTTATCTCCCCTGTGTAGTCGTTATCAACAAGGGTGGGATGCACAACTACACCTTGTAAGGTAGTGAGCGCCCTGCCGATGACCAAGAAAAACATGCCAGGAGGCGGTGGTCCGAATTTGCCGGTGGGGAGGACTACTGGGCCTTCTTCAGGGGTCAATATTCGGGTGGAGGCGGCACAGAGGTCCAGGCCTGCGCTGCCGGCTGTGGCTCGAGTAAGGTAACTGGGCAGGGGCTCCCGTGGGAGCCCCGCATCCCGTTTCCCGACATTGGGGAAAAGTTCTGAGGTTTGGCTCGGCAATCTCGAGCCCAGTGCCGACCCTTTCGACATTTAGGGCAAACGCTGGGAGGTGGTCTTTGGGCTAGAGCCTGAAGGGGGGTGGGAGTCTGGTTAGAGGGACATTCACGGGCGAAATGGCCAGGTTGCCCGCATTTAAAGCAATTTCGGGGGGTGGTGGGGCGAGAGGCCTGAATGGCTGCCCCGATGGCTAAGGAGATGGACTTGTTTAGTTTGTGGTCATAGGCATCAATATCACTGCATAGGCGTACCATCCCATTTAGATCAAGATCTCTAGCTTGCCCCTTTAAGGCTGCCTTACAGGCAGAGTTAGCGTTTTCAATCGCTAAATGTCTAACCACTGGGTTGTCTGACCCATCCTGACCTAAGACTCTCTCAGCAGTTTCAAGGAGTTTTGCAACAAACTGCGCGTAGGGCTCATTGGGTCCCTGAAGGATTTTTGAGAGAGGTGCTATAACAGAGCCAGTGGCAGGAACTGCCCGCCATGCAGCCATAGCGGCGTGCGCCGTTTGCATGAGTAAGCCAGGAGGCAGCCTCATCTGTTGGTTTTCTAATGCAAAGTGGTCAAGGCCAACAATCTTGTCGGTCGTCCAATTAGCTGTCTGGGCATTTTTTAAGTTGAGCCTAGCTTGATGTTCTGCCCTTTCTAAGAACTCTGCCTTCCAGATTAGAAATTGCCCTCGGGATAGGACAGGTTGCACAACTTTGGTCCATTCTGAGGGGAGCATGTGTCCCTCTCCTCCAAGCCCTTCTAGGATGGAGAGTGTAAAAGGGGCATTCAGGCCATAATTTTTGACTGCCGAATGCAGGTCTTTAATGTGCTTAATTTTTAATTTTTTATAAATTGGCCGATGATGGTGAGGGAGGCCTGAAGTATATGTAGCCCTGGAATTTCCACGGGATCCGCTTTCCTCCTCCCCCTCTTCCTCCTGCTCGGAGTCAGAGGAATCATGTGGGAGGACAAGTTGGATGGTGGGGGATGGGGGGTTGTAGGGAGGAGGTCTATTCCTCAGAGGGCCATTGTTATGGTAGCGGGCTGTCTCCTCCTCTAGTTCCCCTTGATAAGCCAGATTAAGAGTGCTATCTTGAGGAGGGTCCCTGTCTAGGACTGGATAAAGGCGTGGTCTGGGCTTAGAGGGAACAAGGGGCTCCTCAAGGGAGGGATTTTTGATAGGTTCCTCTGAAAGAGACGAGGGACGGGACGCTCATTCCCCTGGAGGGGCGAGCTCTGTTCTTTAGTCGAGTTTGGTTCTTCATTTTTTATCTTAGATTCTAAGATAGCGTCCTCAGCCAAGCTGAGGAGGTGTGAGACGTTGACTCGTGTCGGCTTCTTTAAGAATGTCATGAATCAAGCCATAGAACCTGAACAGGTCCTTCTTTTTTACTCTGCTACCTCTCTCCCTGCGACTATTTTTTAGTTCAGTCACGAACACTGTTTCCTTCGAGAGTGTTTTTCCCATCATGCACACGTATTCCTTCCACTTTCCTTGCACACACACACACATACCTTTTTTAGAAACACTCTTGATTTTTAAATGCCTATGGGGGATGGGACAACTTACCCTACCTCGAGGCGTCTTGCTCAGCCTCTACCCATTACGTCTTCGCGGCCACGACAGCTGCTCCTCAGTTGTCCGGTAAGCCGTTTTCTCCGTGCCTCGCGTTGGGCGCCACTGTCCGGGTCCAGCCGGACACAACCGAGGGGTCCGGGGAAACGGCAACCTAAGAACCCATAGGGGAAGAAGAGGGGAGACCTCGCGTGCAAGACACAGAATCTTTTTGATGGATGCAAGGCTCGTTTATTGCAGATCTATGACAAGAATATATAGGCTGAGGGCAGAAGGGGGTCGGCAGATACTAAGGGGGAAAGGAACGCGGAAAGGGAGCATAGAAAATCTCTGGTGGCGTCTTACTGTCTCCAAGCAGGGCTGGGCCTATGATCAATATCTTATCTTAGAAGAGTGAATGATATCTATTCTTAGAAGAGTGACTATCTTATCTTAAAGTCTTGGTCCCTAACAATTCCCCCTTTCTTTTTTAAATAGAAAGGTGTAAGGGATAAGTTTATTAACCTTTGGTCGTTGTTCAATCCAAGTCTGTCTTAACACCAGAAGTCTTTCCTAAGACACCTTGTGTTCCCTGGTCAATCCATAAGTGAGATTGGCAGCGACAGCCCCTGTCTTAGGCTACACAGGGGGAGTTACTCAACCATCAAGGGTTGAGGACCTGTGCTACTCCCGTCATTGGGTTACCGCCCTGCTGGAAAACTGCAAACGAGTGCTGCCAGGTTGTTCTGTATCCATCATCTCAATACGATGGTATTGAACCATAAGGAACTTATCAAGGACTGAGTTAACATTAGTTTTGATGAATTTCGTTAGACGTTGGAAGGCCCAAGGGCCAAAGGTTAAGATCAATAAAAATATAAAGAGAGGTGTAATAATAGTGGGAATTAAAGTGGAGAGCCAAGGAGAACCTCTGAGAAGGGTATTAAACCATCCTTCCTGTGCCTCGGCTTCCCTTTTCCTCTGGGCTAGCCGTTCACACAACTTTGCCATAGATTCCCTTACTACGCCAGTATGGTCAGCGTAAAAACAACATTCCTCTTTGAGGGCTGCGCATAATCCCCCCTCTTTTAAAAAAAGGAGATCAAGACCGCGCCTATTCTGTAAGACTACCTCTGACAGAGAAGTGAGTGATTGTTCCAGGGCCATGACAGACTTTTCGAGGGCTTCTAAATCGGTTGTCATGGCCATCTGAAGAGCGGCCAAGTGTTGGGTCTGGAGAAGGGCAGTAGTGCCAGTGCCAATGCCTGCAGCAAGACCGCCGAGTCCTAACAGGATAGCTAAAGTAGTAAAGGGTTCCCTACGTGTTCTAGGAGAGGGGGAGAGGAGGGAGGCCACACTGTCGTCCCTGTGGAAAGAGATACGTGGCCATAGCTGGACAAGAACACAGAATTCAAAGGAGGTATTGAAAACTAGAAGAGATATACAAGGGGTGAGGCCAGTATTGCAAGCCCAAAAGCCATTATTCGGGGCTTCCAAAAAGGAAGGGGAAGGGGGGAGGTCAAGGGTGGAGTTACATAAGTGGGCATGAGATCGGGGAATGGTGCCTAAACAAAGGCCACGGCCAGAGACTTCAGCAAGGGTGAGACGGCGAGGAAAGGCGGCGCAGCGCGGGGAAGCTAGAACTGTTTCATTGGGTTCTGCCATATAGGCAATACCTTCATAGTAAGGGGGTTGTGGACTCAGACAGAGCCAGCACTTAATCGTCAAATCTGGCCTGGAGGCATTCAGGGCAGAATAGGCACCTGATACTAGAGATAAAAATCTGTCTGCTGTACCGGGAATATTTAGGGACCCTTGCTGTGACTGGGGCTGTAACTGGGAGGAGGGATTCGGAGATGAAGGGGAAAAAAGGGGAACTGATGGGATGGGGAGAGGCGTGGGAGCCGGTAATGGCTGGGGGTTAGGGGAAAAGGGGCGTCGTTGATCCGAGAGGATGATGTTAGGACCAACAGAAACAATGAGGGGCTGCACACGGAGGCGGAGGGTGAAAAGGAGAACATCATCAAAACCGCCCTTCTTATAGAGTCGTAAACCCCAAGTCAAGCCATCTGTCCATTTAACACTTCGTTTCCCTGCGTTGGTAAATGTGATAATGAGGGGATTACAATTAGGAGGACTGGGGGTGCACACAGATGGACGGGATAGATTGCGGGTTATTGATATCAAGTCCTGGTTCACCTGGATCCAATATCCAGTGCCAATTGTTTCACATCCCCAGGCTGCACAAAATCCGTCTGTCTGGTCCCCACAGTGTGGTGGCTGATCAAAGCCAGGGCAGCCATATAGAAGAAACTGAGTGTATTGAGTCCAGTAATCCGGGAGGCTAGGCATGCCAGGGAGGGTGGGGGCGCAGTAGTGGGTTGAGGACATCTGGGGGGCGCCTAGGGTACAAAGATCAACCGGAATGGAAGGAAACCACGTCCATTGGGGCCATTGCGAAGAAGAAACTGAGGTAATGATGGCTTGATTAACTGGACTGATGATCTCCCATCGTTGTTGGACCAGGAGATGAGGACTGGAAGTGGTGACCGGAAGGAAGGTGGAGTAGATGATGTAAACTGCCAGAGAAAACAAGTTCAGGATCTGAGGTCCCATCTGTGATGTTATCAGGGTTGTGGTTCTGTAAAAGGAAGAAGAAAAAGACTTCTCCCTGGCTTAGGAGGGTTAGTATCTGGGGTGAAAGGTTTAATCAGTCTAGATGGAATCCAACGGGCATTATTAGCCGCTTTATCAAAAATACAGGCGGAGCCCTTTCCCCAGATAATGACAGGGTCGGGGCCACACCAGAGGCCCGTGACGGGGTCACGCCAAAGGACTGTGGCCAGATTAGATGAAGTATGCGGATTCCAGTGGCGATCAGCAGCGGAACGCCCTTCGGCATCCAGCGTGAGGAAATTGAGAACAAAGAGGGCGGGAGCAAGAAGCAAAGTCTGATTGCCACTTAAGGGATAAAGAGTTTCTTGGGCTTTGAGTTTGAATTTTATCTGGGGCAATGCTAAAGCTTGGAGCTGTGTCAATGAGGGGGATGGGGAATTGACTATGGGAATGGAAAATGATAGCAGTCGGGGATGGAAGGCCTGGCTGTAAAGCCCCCATGGGTAGCATGGTCTTATTGACCTCACGTAGGTCCTGTAGAAGTCTCCATTTCCCCAATTTCTTTTTAATAACAAAAATAGGTATATTCCATGGGGAAGTGGAAGGTTCAAGGTGTCCAAGAGAGAGTTGCTCCTGCACTAGCATTAGGGCAGCTTGAACCTTCTCAGATGTTAGAGGCCACTGGTCAATCCAGACAGGAGAATCGGACTTCCAGGTGATCTTATCTGCCTGGATTGCAGGGGGATCAGTGACCTTTATAAAAAATTTTTTGACCCAAGTCCTCCTTTATCGTTTTGGGCTGGGGGGAATATTGGGTGTAAGATGCCTTGTTCGTTCTTGCCAAGGCCTTTGCCTGGGAGGTACCCAGATTTCAGCATCATGGTGGTGACAGTATCACTGGGGCTAACCATAAGGAGCCACATCTGGGCCAGAATATCCCTGCCCCAGAGATTAACGGGGAGTCCCACGACTACATAGGGACGGGTAGTGCCACTATTGCCCTCAGTATCTTGCCAATGGAGGAGCTTAGTACTTTGGAGGGTATCTTGGATCTGACCTATTCCTGACAGGTGGGTGGCTGAGGGTTGAAGGGGCCAGGCTCGGGGCCAATGAGCCTGGGAGATGACAGTAGAGTCTGCCCCTGTGTCCAGCAGCCCTGTGAAGGTTTTTCCTTCGATCTTTAATTGCAGAGTGGGTCGGGACTCAGTAAGTTGTTGTACCCAATAAATGTTGGAAGAGCCGGGTGAGGAAGGACCTCGTTTTTGGGCTGCGGCAGGAAAATCGCCTATCATGGGGAGGGGGAGGGCCTGAGCTAAGCGTTTACCAGCAGGAATGGTAACCTGACCGTGTGGAGATCCTATGATAAGTTTTATCTCCCCTGTGTAGTCGTTATCAACAAGGGTGGGATGCACAACTACACCTTGTAAGGTAGTGAGCGCCCTGCCGATGACCAAGAAAAACATGCCAGGAGGCGGTGGTCCGAATTTGCCGGTGGGGAGGACTACTGGGCCTTCTTCAGGGGTCAATATTCGGGTGGAGGCGGCACAGAGGTCCAGGCCTGCGCTGCCGGCTGTGGCTCGAGTAAGGTAACTGGGCAGGGGCTCCCGTGGGAGCCCCGCATCCCGTTTCCCGACATTGGGGAAAAGTTCTGAGGTTTGGCTCGGCAATCTCGAGCCCAGTGCCGACCCTTTCGACATTTAGGGCAAACGCTGGGAGGTGGTCTTTGGGCTAGAGCCTGAAGGGGGGTGGGAGTCTGGTTAGAGGGACATTCACGGGCGAAATGGCCAGGTTGCCCGCATTTAAAGCAATTTCGGGGGGTGGTGGGGCGAGAGGCCTGAATGGCTGCCCCGATGGCTAAGGAGATGGACTTGTTTAGTTTGTGGTCATAGGCATCAATATCACTGCATAGGCGTACCATCCCATTTAGATCAAGATCTCTAGCTTGCCCCTTTAAGGCTGCCTTACAGGCAGAGTTAGCGTTTTCAATCGCTAAATGTCTAACCACTGGGTTGTCTGACCCATCCTGACCTAAGACTCTCTCAGCAGTTTCAAGGAGTTTTGCAACAAACTGCGCGTAGGGCTCATTGGGTCCCTGAAGGATTTTTGAGAGAGGTGCTATAACAGAGCCAGTGGCAGGAACTGCCCGCCATGCAGCCATAGCGGCGTGCGCCGTTTGCATGAGTAAGCCAGGAGGCAGCCTCATCTGTTGGTTTTCTAATGCAAAGTGGTCAAGGCCAACAATCTTGTCGGTCGTCCAATTAGCTGTCTGGGCATTTTTTAAGTTGAGCCTAGCTTGATGTTCTGCCCTTTCTAAGAACTCTGCCTTCCAGATTAGAAATTGCCCTCGGGATAGGACAGGTTGCACAACTTTGGTCCATTCTGAGGGGAGCATGTGTCCCTCTCCTCCAAGCCCTTCTAGGATGGAGAGTGTAAAAGGGGCATTCAGGCCATAATTTTTGACTGCCGAATGCAGGTCTTTAATGTGCTTAATTTTTAATTTTTTATAAATTGGCCGATGATGGTGAGGGAGGCCTGAAGTATATGTAGCCCTGGAATTTCCACGGGATCCGCTTTCCTCCTCCCCCTCTTCCTCCTGCTCGGAGTCAGAGGAATCATGTGGGAGGACAAGTTGGATGGTGGGGGATGGGGGGTTGTAGGGAGGAGGTCTATTCCTCAGAGGGCCATTGTTATGGTAGCGGGCTGTCTCCTCCTCTAGTTCCCCTTGATAAGCCAGATTAAGAGTGCTATCTTGAGGAGGGTCCCTGTCTAGGACTGGATAAAGGCGTGGTCTGGGCTTAGAGGGAACAAGGGGCTCCTCAAGGGAGGGATTTTTGATAGGTTCCTCTGAAAGAGACGAGGGACGGGACGCTCATTCCCCTGGAGGGGCGAGCTCTGTTCTTTAGTCGAGTTTGGTTCTTCATTTTTTATCTTAGATTCTAAGATAGCGTCCTCAGCCAAGCTGAGGAGGTGTGAGACGTTGACTCGTGTCGGCTTCTTTAAGAATGTCATGAATCAAGCCATAGAACCTGAACAGGTCCTTCTTTTTTACTCTGCTACCTCTCTCCCTGCGACTATTTTTTAGTTCAGTCACGAACACTGTTTCCTTCGAGAGTGTTTTTCCCATCATGCACACGTATTCCTTCCACTTTCCTTGCACACACACACACATACCTTTTTTAGAAACACTCTTGATTTTTAAATGCCTATGGGGGATGGGACAACTTACCCTACCTCGAGGCGTCTTGCTCAGCCTCTACCCATTACGTCTTCGCGGCCACGACAGCTGCTCCTCAGTTGTCCGGTAAGCCGTTTTCTCCGTGCCTCGCGTTGGGCGCCACTGTCCGGGTCCAGCCGGACACAACCGAGGGGTCCGGGGAAACGGCAACCTAAGAACCCATAGGGGAAGAAGAGGGGAGACCTCGCGTGCAAGACACAGAATCTTTTTGATGGATGCAAGGCTCGTTTATTGCAGATCTATGACAAGAATATATAGGCTGAGGGCAGAAGGGGGTCGGCAGATACTAAGGGGGAAAGGAACGCGGAAAGGGAGCATAGAAAATCTCTGGTGGCGTCTTACTGTCTCCAAGCAGGGCTGGGCCTATGATCAATATCTTATCTTAGAAGAGTGAATGATATCTATTCTTAGAAGAGTGACTATCTTATCTTAAAGTCTTGGTCCCTAACAATTCCCCCTTTCTTTTTTAAATAGAAAGGTGTAAGGGATAAGTTTATTAACCTTTGGTCGTTGTTCAATCCAAGTCTGTCTTAACACCAGAAGTCTTTCCTAAGACACCTTGTGTTCCCTGGTCAATCCATAAGTGAGATTGGCAGCGACAGCCCCTGTCTTAGGCTACACAGGGGGAGTTACTCAACCATCAAGGGTTGAGGACCTGTGCTACTCCCGTCATTGGGTTACCGCCCTGCTGGAAAACTGCAAACGAGTGCTGCCAGGTTGTTCTGTATCCATCATCTCAATACGATGGTATTGAACCATAAGGAACTTATCAAGGACTGAGTTAACATTAGTTTTGATGAATTTCGTTAGACGTTGGAAGGCCCAAGGGCCAAAGGTTAAGATCAATAAAAATATAAAGAGAGGTGTAATAATAGTGGGAATTAAAGTGGAGAGCCAAGGAGAACCTCTGAGAAGGGTATTAAACCATCCTTCCTGTGCCTCGGCTTCCCTTTTCCTCTGGGCTAGCCGTTCACACAACTTTGCCATAGATTCCCTTACTACGCCAGTATGGTCAGCGTAAAAACAACATTCCTCTTTGAGGGCTGCGCATAATCCCCCCTCTTTTAAAAAAAGGAGATCAAGACCGCGCCTATTCTGTAAGACTACCTCTGACAGAGAAGTGAGTGATTGTTCCAGGGCCATGACAGACTTTTCGAGGGCTTCTAAATCGGTTGTCATGGCCATCTGAAGAGCGGCCAAGTGTTGGGTCTGGAGAAGGGCAGTAGTGCCAGTGCCAATGCCTGCAGCAAGACCGCCGAGTCCTAACAGGATAGCTAAAGTAGTAAAGGGTTCCCTACGTGTTCTAGGAGAGGGGGAGAGGAGGGAGGCCACACTGTCGTCCCTGTGGAAAGAGATACGTGGCCATAGCTGGACAAGAACACAGAATTCAAAGGAGGTATTGAAAACTAGAAGAGATATACAAGGGGTGAGGCCAGTATTGCAAGCCCAAAAGCCATTATTCGGGGCTTCCAAAAAGGAAGGGGAAGGGGGGAGGTCAAGGGTGGAGTTACATAAGTGGGCATGAGATCGGGGAATGGTGCCTAAACAAAGGCCACGGCCAGAGACTTCAGCAAGGGTGAGACGGCGAGGAAAGGCGGCGCAGCGCGGGGAAGCTAGAACTGTTTCATTGGGTTCTGCCATATAGGCAATACCTTCATAGTAAGGGGGTTGTGGACTCAGACAGAGCCAGCACTTAATCGTCAAATCTGGCCTGGAGGCATTCAGGGCAGAATAGGCACCTGATACTAGAGATAAAAATCTGTCTGCTGTACCGGGAATATTTAGGGACCCTTGCTGTGACTGGGGCTGTAACTGGGAGGAGGGATTCGGAGATGAAGGGGAAAAAAGGGGAACTGATGGGATGGGGAGAGGCGTGGGAGCCGGTAATGGCTGGGGGTTAGGGGAAAAGGGGCGTCGTTGATCCGAGAGGATGATGTTAGGACCAACAGAAACAATGAGGGGCTGCACACGGAGGCGGAGGGTGAAAAGGAGAACATCATCAAAACCGCCCTTCTTATAGAGTCGTAAACCCCAAGTCAAGCCATCTGTCCATTTAACACTTCGTTTCCCTGCGTTGGTAAATGTGATAATGAGGGGATTACAATTAGGAGGACTGGGGGTGCACACAGATGGACGGGATAGATTGCGGGTTATTGATATCAAGTCCTGGTTCACCTGGATCCAATATCCAGTGCCAATTGTTTCACATCCCCAGGCTGCACAAAATCCGTCTGTCTGGTCCCCACAGTGTGGTGGCTGATCAAAGCCAGGGCAGCCATATAGAAGAAACTGAGTGTATTGAGTCCAGTAATCCGGGAGGCTAGGCATGCCAGGGAGGGTGGGGGCGCAGTAGTGGGTTGAGGACATCTGGGGGGCGCCTAGGGTACAAAGATCAACCGGAATGGAAGGAAACCACGTCCATTGGGGCCATTGCGAAGAAGAAACTGAGGTAATGATGGCTTGATTAACTGGACTGATGATCTCCCATCGTTGTTGGACCAGGAGATGAGGACTGGAAGTGGTGACCGGAAGGAAGGTGGAGTAGATGATGTAAACTGCCAGAGAAAACAAGTTCAGGATCTGAGGTCCCATCTGTGATGTTATCAGGGTTGTGGTTCTGTAAAAGGAAGAAGAAAAAGACTTCTCCCTGGCTTAGGAGGGTTAGTATCTGGGGTGAAAGGTTTAATCAGTCTAGATGGAATCCAACGGGCATTATTAGCCGCTTTATCAAAAATACAGGCGGAGCCCTTTCCCCAGATAATGACAGGGTCGGGGCCACACCAGAGGCCCGTGACGGGGTCACGCCAAAGGACTGTGGCCAGATTAGATGAAGTATGCGGATTCCAGTGGCGATCAGCAGCGGAACGCCCTTCGGCATCCAGCGTGAGGAAATTGAGAACAAAGAGGGCGGGAGCAAGAAGCAAAGTCTGATTGCCACTTAAGGGATAAAGAGTTTCTTGGGCTTTGAGTTTGAATTTTATCTGGGGCAATGCTAAAGCTTGGAGCTGTGTCAATGAGGGGGATGGGGAATTGACTATGGGAATGGAAAATGATAGCAGTCGGGGATGGAAGGCCTGGCTGTAAAGCCCCCATGGGTAGCATGGTCTTATTGACCTCACGTAGGTCCTGTAGAAGTCTCCATTTCCCCAATTTCTTTTTAATAACAAAAATAGGTATATTCCATGGGGAAGTGGAAGGTTCAAGGTGTCCAAGAGAGAGTTGCTCCTGCACTAGCATTAGGGCAGCTTGAACCTTCTCAGATGTTAGAGGCCACTGGTCAATCCAGACAGGAGAATCGGACTTCCAGGTGATCTTATCTGCCTGGATTGCAGGGGGATCAGTGACCTTTATAAAAAATTTTTTGACCCAAGTCCTCCTTTATCGTTTTGGGCTGGGGGGAATATTGGGTGTAAGATGCCTTGTTCGTTCTTGCCAAGGCCTTTGCCTGGGAGGTACCCAGATTTCAGCATCATGGTGGTGACAGTATCACTGGGGCTAACCATAAGGAGCCACATCTGGGCCAGAATATCCCTGCCCCAGAGATTAACGGGGAGTCCCACGACTACATAGGGACGGGTAGTGCCACTATTGCCCTCAGTATCTTGCCAATGGAGGAGCTTAGTACTTTGGAGGGTATCTTGGATCTGACCTATTCCTGACAGGTGGGTGGCTGAGGGTTGAAGGGGCCAGGCTCGGGGCCAATGAGCCTGGGAGATGACAGTAGAGTCTGCCCCTGTGTCCAGCAGCCCTGTGAAGGTTTTTCCTTCGATCTTTAATTGCAGAGTGGGTCGGGACTCAGTAAGTTGTTGTACCCAATAAATGTTGGAAGAGCCGGGTGAGGAAGGACCTCGTTTTTGGGCTGCGGCAGGAAAATCGCCTATCATGGGGAGGGGGAGGGCCTGAGCTAAGCGTTTACCAGCAGGAATGGTAACCTGACCGTGTGGAGATCCTATGATAAGTTTTATCTCCCCTGTGTAGTCGTTATCAACAAGGGTGGGATGCACAACTACACCTTGTAAGGTAGTGAGCGCCCTGCCGATGACCAAGAAAAACATGCCAGGAGGCGGTGGTCCGAATTTGCCGGTGGGGAGGACTACTGGGCCTTCTTCAGGGGTCAATATTCGGGTGGAGGCGGCACAGAGGTCCAGGCCTGCGCTGCCGGCTGTGGCTCGAGTAAGGTAACTGGGCAGGGGCTCCCGTGGGAGCCCCGCATCCCGTTTCCCGACATTGGGGAAAAGTTCTGAGGTTTGGCTCGGCAATCTCGAGCCCAGTGCCGACCCTTTCGACATTTAGGGCAAACGCTGGGAGGTGGTCTTTGGGCTAGAGCCTGAAGGGGGGTGGGAGTCTGGTTAGAGGGACATTCACGGGCGAAATGGCCAGGTTGCCCGCATTTAAAGCAATTTCGGGGGGTGGTGGGGCGAGAGGCCTGAATGGCTGCCCCGATGGCTAAGGAGATGGACTTGTTTAGTTTGTGGTCATAGGCATCAATATCACTGCATAGGCGTACCATCCCATTTAGATCAAGATCTCTAGCTTGCCCCTTTAAGGCTGCCTTACAGGCAGAGTTAGCGTTTTCAATCGCTAAATGTCTAACCACTGGGTTGTCTGACCCATCCTGACCTAAGACTCTCTCAGCAGTTTCAAGGAGTTTTGCAACAAACTGCGCGTAGGGCTCATTGGGTCCCTGAAGGATTTTTGAGAGAGGTGCTATAACAGAGCCAGTGGCAGGAACTGCCCGCCATGCAGCCATAGCGGCGTGCGCCGTTTGCATGAGTAAGCCAGGAGGCAGCCTCATCTGTTGGTTTTCTAATGCAAAGTGGTCAAGGCCAACAATCTTGTCGGTCGTCCAATTAGCTGTCTGGGCATTTTTTAAGTTGAGCCTAGCTTGATGTTCTGCCCTTTCTAAGAACTCTGCCTTCCAGATTAGAAATTGCCCTCGGGATAGGACAGGTTGCACAACTTTGGTCCATTCTGAGGGGAGCATGTGTCCCTCTCCTCCAAGCCCTTCTAGGATGGAGAGTGTAAAAGGGGCATTCAGGCCATAATTTTTGACTGCCGAATGCAGGTCTTTAATGTGCTTAATTTTTAATTTTTTATAAATTGGCCGATGATGGTGAGGGAGGCCTGAAGTATATGTAGCCCTGGAATTTCCACGGGATCCGCTTTCCTCCTCCCCCTCTTCCTCCTGCTCGGAGTCAGAGGAATCATGTGGGAGGACAAGTTGGATGGTGGGGGATGGGGGGTTGTAGGGAGGAGGTCTATTCCTCAGAGGGCCATTGTTATGGTAGCGGGCTGTCTCCTCCTCTAGTTCCCCTTGATAAGCCAGATTAAGAGTGCTATCTTGAGGAGGGTCCCTGTCTAGGACTGGATAAAGGCGTGGTCTGGGCTTAGAGGGAACAAGGGGCTCCTCAAGGGAGGGATTTTTGATAGGTTCCTCTGAAAGAGACGAGGGACGGGACGCTCATTCCCCTGGAGGGGCGAGCTCTGTTCTTTAGTCGAGTTTGGTTCTTCATTTTTTATCTTAGATTCTAAGATAGCGTCCTCAGCCAAGCTGAGGAGGTGTGAGACGTTGACTCGTGTCGGCTTCTTTAAGAATGTCATGAATCAAGCCATAGAACCTGAACAGGTCCTTCTTTTTTACTCTGCTACCTCTCTCCCTGCGACTATTTTTTAGTTCAGTCACGAACACTGTTTCCTTCGAGAGTGTTTTTCCCATCATGCACACGTATTCCTTCCACTTTCCTTGCACACACACACACATACCTTTTTTAGAAACACTCTTGATTTTTAAATGCCTATGGGGGATGGGACAACTTACCCTACCTCGAGGCGTCTTGCTCAGCCTCTACCCATTACGTCTTCGCGGCCACGACAGCTGCTCCTCAGTTGTCCGGTAAGCCGTTTTCTCCGTGCCTCGCGTTGGGCGCCACTGTCCGGGTCCAGCCGGACACAACCGAGGGGTCCGGGGAAACGGCAACCTAAGAACCCATAGGGGAAGAAGAGGGGAGACCTCGCGTGCAAGACACAGAATCTTTTTGATGGATGCAAGGCTCGTTTATTGCAGATCTATGACAAGAATATATAGGCTGAGGGCAGAAGGGGGTCGGCAGATACTAAGGGGGAAAGGAACGCGGAAAGGGAGCATAGAAAATCTCTGGTGGCGTCTTACTGTCTCCAAGCAGGGCTGGGCCTATGATCAATATCTTATCTTAGAAGAGTGAATGATATCTATTCTTAGAAGAGTGACTATCTTATCTTAAAGTCTTGGTCCCTAACAATTCCCCCTTTCTTTTTTAAATAGAAAGGTGTAAGGGATAAGTTTATTAACCTTTGGTCGTTGTTCAATCCAAGTCTGTCTTAACACCAGAAGTCTTTCCTAAGACACCTTGTGTTCCCTGGTCAATCCATAAGTGAGATTGGCAGCGACAGCCCCTGTCTTAGGCTACACAGGGGGAGTTACTCAACCATCAAGGGTTGAGGACCTGTGCTACTCCCGTCATTGGGTTACCGCCCTGCTGGAAAACTGCAAACGAGTGCTGCCAGGTTGTTCTGTATCCATCATCTCAATACGATGGTATTGAACCATAAGGAACTTATCAAGGACTGAGTTAACATTAGTTTTGATGAATTTCGTTAGACGTTGGAAGGCCCAAGGGCCAAAGGTTAAGATCAATAAAAATATAAAGAGAGGTGTAATAATAGTGGGAATTAAAGTGGAGAGCCAAGGAGAACCTCTGAGAAGGGTATTAAACCATCCTTCCTGTGCCTCGGCTTCCCTTTTCCTCTGGGCTAGCCGTTCACACAACTTTGCCATAGATTCCCTTACTACGCCAGTATGGTCAGCGTAAAAACAACATTCCTCTTTGAGGGCTGCGCATAATCCCCCCTCTTTTAAAAAAAGGAGATCAAGACCGCGCCTATTCTGTAAGACTACCTCTGACAGAGAAGTGAGTGATTGTTCCAGGGCCATGACAGACTTTTCGAGGGCTTCTAAATCGGTTGTCATGGCCATCTGAAGAGCGGCCAAGTGTTGGGTCTGGAGAAGGGCAGTAGTGCCAGTGCCAATGCCTGCAGCAAGACCGCCGAGTCCTAACAGGATAGCTAAAGTAGTAAAGGGTTCCCTACGTGTTCTAGGAGAGGGGGAGAGGAGGGAGGCCACACTGTCGTCCCTGTGGAAAGAGATACGTGGCCATAGCTGGACAAGAACACAGAATTCAAAGGAGGTATTGAAAACTAGAAGAGATATACAAGGGGTGAGGCCAGTATTGCAAGCCCAAAAGCCATTATTCGGGGCTTCCAAAAAGGAAGGGGAAGGGGGGAGGTCAAGGGTGGAGTTACATAAGTGGGCATGAGATCGGGGAATGGTGCCTAAACAAAGGCCACGGCCAGAGACTTCAGCAAGGGTGAGACGGCGAGGAAAGGCGGCGCAGCGCGGGGAAGCTAGAACTGTTTCATTGGGTTCTGCCATATAGGCAATACCTTCATAGTAAGGGGGTTGTGGACTCAGACAGAGCCAGCACTTAATCGTCAAATCTGGCCTGGAGGCATTCAGGGCAGAATAGGCACCTGATACTAGAGATAAAAATCTGTCTGCTGTACCGGGAATATTTAGGGACCCTTGCTGTGACTGGGGCTGTAACTGGGAGGAGGGATTCGGAGATGAAGGGGAAAAAAGGGGAACTGATGGGATGGGGAGAGGCGTGGGAGCCGGTAATGGCTGGGGGTTAGGGGAAAAGGGGCGTCGTTGATCCGAGAGGATGATGTTAGGACCAACAGAAACAATGAGGGGCTGCACACGGAGGCGGAGGGTGAAAAGGAGAACATCATCAAAACCGCCCTTCTTATAGAGTCGTAAACCCCAAGTCAAGCCATCTGTCCATTTAACACTTCGTTTCCCTGCGTTGGTAAATGTGATAATGAGGGGATTACAATTAGGAGGACTGGGGGTGCACACAGATGGACGGGATAGATTGCGGGTTATTGATATCAAGTCCTGGTTCACCTGGATCCAATATCCAGTGCCAATTGTTTCACATCCCCAGGCTGCACAAAATCCGTCTGTCTGGTCCCCACAGTGTGGTGGCTGATCAAAGCCAGGGCAGCCATATAGAAGAAACTGAGTGTATTGAGTCCAGTAATCCGGGAGGCTAGGCATGCCAGGGAGGGTGGGGGCGCAGTAGTGGGTTGAGGACATCTGGGGGGCGCCTAGGGTACAAAGATCAACCGGAATGGAAGGAAACCACGTCCATTGGGGCCATTGCGAAGAAGAAACTGAGGTAATGATGGCTTGATTAACTGGACTGATGATCTCCCATCGTTGTTGGACCAGGAGATGAGGACTGGAAGTGGTGACCGGAAGGAAGGTGGAGTAGATGATGTAAACTGCCAGAGAAAACAAGTTCAGGATCTGAGGTCCCATCTGTGATGTTATCAGGGTTGTGGTTCTGTAAAAGGAAGAAGAAAAAGACTTCTCCCTGGCTTAGGAGGGTTAGTATCTGGGGTGAAAGGTTTAATCAGTCTAGATGGAATCCAACGGGCATTATTAGCCGCTTTATCAAAAATACAGGCGGAGCCCTTTCCCCAGATAATGACAGGGTCGGGGCCACACCAGAGGCCCGTGACGGGGTCACGCCAAAGGACTGTGGCCAGATTAGATGAAGTATGCGGATTCCAGTGGCGATCAGCAGCGGAACGCCCTTCGGCATCCAGCGTGAGGAAATTGAGAACAAAGAGGGCGGGAGCAAGAAGCAAAGTCTGATTGCCACTTAAGGGATAAAGAGTTTCTTGGGCTTTGAGTTTGAATTTTATCTGGGGCAATGCTAAAGCTTGGAGCTGTGTCAATGAGGGGGATGGGGAATTGACTATGGGAATGGAAAATGATAGCAGTCGGGGATGGAAGGCCTGGCTGTAAAGCCCCCATGGGTAGCATGGTCTTATTGACCTCACGTAGGTCCTGTAGAAGTCTCCATTTCCCCAATTTCTTTTTAATAACAAAAATAGGTATATTCCATGGGGAAGTGGAAGGTTCAAGGTGTCCAAGAGAGAGTTGCTCCTGCACTAGCATTAGGGCAGCTTGAACCTTCTCAGATGTTAGAGGCCACTGGTCAATCCAGACAGGAGAATCGGACTTCCAGGTGATCTTATCTGCCTGGATTGCAGGGGGATCAGTGACCTTTATAAAAAATTTTTTGACCCAAGTCCTCCTTTATCGTTTTGGGCTGGGGGGAATATTGGGTGTAAGATGCCTTGTTCGTTCTTGCCAAGGCCTTTGCCTGGGAGGTACCCAGATTTCAGCATCATGGTGGTGACAGTATCACTGGGGCTAACCATAAGGAGCCACATCTGGGCCAGAATATCCCTGCCCCAGAGATTAACGGGGAGTCCCACGACTACATAGGGACGGGTAGTGCCACTATTGCCCTCAGTATCTTGCCAATGGAGGAGCTTAGTACTTTGGAGGGTATCTTGGATCTGACCTATTCCTGACAGGTGGGTGGCTGAGGGTTGAAGGGGCCAGGCTCGGGGCCAATGAGCCTGGGAGATGACAGTAGAGTCTGCCCCTGTGTCCAGCAGCCCTGTGAAGGTTTTTCCTTCGATCTTTAATTGCAGAGTGGGTCGGGACTCAGTAAGTTGTTGTACCCAATAAATGTTGGAAGAGCCGGGTGAGGAAGGACCTCGTTTTTGGGCTGCGGCAGGAAAATCGCCTATCATGGGGAGGGGGAGGGCCTGAGCTAAGCGTTTACCAGCAGGAATGGTAACCTGACCGTGTGGAGATCCTATGATAAGTTTTATCTCCCCTGTGTAGTCGTTATCAACAAGGGTGGGATGCACAACTACACCTTGTAAGGTAGTGAGCGCCCTGCCGATGACCAAGAAAAACATGCCAGGAGGCGGTGGTCCGAATTTGCCGGTGGGGAGGACTACTGGGCCTTCTTCAGGGGTCAATATTCGGGTGGAGGCGGCACAGAGGTCCAGGCCTGCGCTGCCGGCTGTGGCTCGAGTAAGGTAACTGGGCAGGGGCTCCCGTGGGAGCCCCGCATCCCGTTTCCCGACATTGGGGAAAAGTTCTGAGGTTTGGCTCGGCAATCTCGAGCCCAGTGCCGACCCTTTCGACATTTAGGGCAAACGCTGGGAGGTGGTCTTTGGGCTAGAGCCTGAAGGGGGGTGGGAGTCTGGTTAGAGGGACATTCACGGGCGAAATGGCCAGGTTGCCCGCATTTAAAGCAATTTCGGGGGGTGGTGGGGCGAGAGGCCTGAATGGCTGCCCCGATGGCTAAGGAGATGGACTTGTTTAGTTTGTGGTCATAGGCATCAATATCACTGCATAGGCGTACCATCCCATTTAGATCAAGATCTCTAGCTTGCCCCTTTAAGGCTGCCTTACAGGCAGAGTTAGCGTTTTCAATCGCTAAATGTCTAACCACTGGGTTGTCTGACCCATCCTGACCTAAGACTCTCTCAGCAGTTTCAAGGAGTTTTGCAACAAACTGCGCGTAGGGCTCATTGGGTCCCTGAAGGATTTTTGAGAGAGGTGCTATAACAGAGCCAGTGGCAGGAACTGCCCGCCATGCAGCCATAGCGGCGTGCGCCGTTTGCATGAGTAAGCCAGGAGGCAGCCTCATCTGTTGGTTTTCTAATGCAAAGTGGTCAAGGCCAACAATCTTGTCGGTCGTCCAATTAGCTGTCTGGGCATTTTTTAAGTTGAGCCTAGCTTGATGTTCTGCCCTTTCTAAGAACTCTGCCTTCCAGATTAGAAATTGCCCTCGGGATAGGACAGGTTGCACAACTTTGGTCCATTCTGAGGGGAGCATGTGTCCCTCTCCTCCAAGCCCTTCTAGGATGGAGAGTGTAAAAGGGGCATTCAGGCCATAATTTTTGACTGCCGAATGCAGGTCTTTAATGTGCTTAATTTTTAATTTTTTATAAATTGGCCGATGATGGTGAGGGAGGCCTGAAGTATATGTAGCCCTGGAATTTCCACGGGATCCGCTTTCCTCCTCCCCCTCTTCCTCCTGCTCGGAGTCAGAGGAATCATGTGGGAGGACAAGTTGGATGGTGGGGGATGGGGGGTTGTAGGGAGGAGGTCTATTCCTCAGAGGGCCATTGTTATGGTAGCGGGCTGTCTCCTCCTCTAGTTCCCCTTGATAAGCCAGATTAAGAGTGCTATCTTGAGGAGGGTCCCTGTCTAGGACTGGATAAAGGCGTGGTCTGGGCTTAGAGGGAACAAGGGGCTCCTCAAGGGAGGGATTTTTGATAGGTTCCTCTGAAAGAGACGAGGGACGGGACGCTCATTCCCCTGGAGGGGCGAGCTCTGTTCTTTAGTCGAGTTTGGTTCTTCATTTTTTATCTTAGATTCTAAGATAGCGTCCTCAGCCAAGCTGAGGAGGTGTGAGACGTTGACTCGTGTCGGCTTCTTTAAGAATGTCATGAATCAAGCCATAGAACCTGAACAGGTCCTTCTTTTTTACTCTGCTACCTCTCTCCCTGCGACTATTTTTTAGTTCAGTCACGAACACTGTTTCCTTCGAGAGTGTTTTTCCCATCATGCACACGTATTCCTTCCACTTTCCTTGCACACACACACACATACCTTTTTTAGAAACACTCTTGATTTTTAAATGCCTATGGGGGATGGGACAACTTACCCTACCTCGAGGCGTCTTGCTCAGCCTCTACCCATTACGTCTTCGCGGCCACGACAGCTGCTCCTCAGTTGTCCGGTAAGCCGTTTTCTCCGTGCCTCGCGTTGGGCGCCACTGTCCGGGTCCAGCCGGACACAACCGAGGGGTCCGGGGAAACGGCAACCTAAGAACCCATAGGGGAAGAAGAGGGGAGACCTCGCGTGCAAGACACAGAATCTTTTTGATGGATGCAAGGCTCGTTTATTGCAGATCTATGACAAGAATATATAGGCTGAGGGCAGAAGGGGGTCGGCAGATACTAAGGGGGAAAGGAACGCGGAAAGGGAGCATAGAAAATCTCTGGTGGCGTCTTACTGTCTCCAAGCAGGGCTGGGCCTATGATCAATATCTTATCTTAGAAGAGTGAATGATATCTATTCTTAGAAGAGTGACTATCTTATCTTAAAGTCTTGGTCCCTAACAATTCCCCCTTTCTTTTTTAAATAGAAAGGTGTAAGGGATAAGTTTATTAACCTTTGGTCGTTGTTCAATCCAAGTCTGTCTTAACACCAGAAGTCTTTCCTAAGACACCTTGTGTTCCCTGGTCAATCCATAAGTGAGATTGGCAGCGACAGCCCCTGTCTTAGGCTACACAGGGGGAGTTACTCAACCATCAAGGGTTGAGGACCTGTGCTACTCCCGTCATTGGGTTACCGCCCTGCTGGAAAACTGCAAACGAGTGCTGCCAGGTTGTTCTGTATCCATCATCTCAATACGATGGTATTGAACCATAAGGAACTTATCAAGGACTGAGTTAACATTAGTTTTGATGAATTTCGTTAGACGTTGGAAGGCCCAAGGGCCAAAGGTTAAGATCAATAAAAATATAAAGAGAGGTGTAATAATAGTGGGAATTAAAGTGGAGAGCCAAGGAGAACCTCTGAGAAGGGTATTAAACCATCCTTCCTGTGCCTCGGCTTCCCTTTTCCTCTGGGCTAGCCGTTCACACAACTTTGCCATAGATTCCCTTACTACGCCAGTATGGTCAGCGTAAAAACAACATTCCTCTTTGAGGGCTGCGCATAATCCCCCCTCTTTTAAAAAAAGGAGATCAAGACCGCGCCTATTCTGTAAGACTACCTCTGACAGAGAAGTGAGTGATTGTTCCAGGGCCATGACAGACTTTTCGAGGGCTTCTAAATCGGTTGTCATGGCCATCTGAAGAGCGGCCAAGTGTTGGGTCTGGAGAAGGGCAGTAGTGCCAGTGCCAATGCCTGCAGCAAGACCGCCGAGTCCTAACAGGATAGCTAAAGTAGTAAAGGGTTCCCTACGTGTTCTAGGAGAGGGGGAGAGGAGGGAGGCCACACTGTCGTCCCTGTGGAAAGAGATACGTGGCCATAGCTGGACAAGAACACAGAATTCAAAGGAGGTATTGAAAACTAGAAGAGATATACAAGGGGTGAGGCCAGTATTGCAAGCCCAAAAGCCATTATTCGGGGCTTCCAAAAAGGAAGGGGAAGGGGGGAGGTCAAGGGTGGAGTTACATAAGTGGGCATGAGATCGGGGAATGGTGCCTAAACAAAGGCCACGGCCAGAGACTTCAGCAAGGGTGAGACGGCGAGGAAAGGCGGCGCAGCGCGGGGAAGCTAGAACTGTTTCATTGGGTTCTGCCATATAGGCAATACCTTCATAGTAAGGGGGTTGTGGACTCAGACAGAGCCAGCACTTAATCGTCAAATCTGGCCTGGAGGCATTCAGGGCAGAATAGGCACCTGATACTAGAGATAAAAATCTGTCTGCTGTACCGGGAATATTTAGGGACCCTTGCTGTGACTGGGGCTGTAACTGGGAGGAGGGATTCGGAGATGAAGGGGAAAAAAGGGGAACTGATGGGATGGGGAGAGGCGTGGGAGCCGGTAATGGCTGGGGGTTAGGGGAAAAGGGGCGTCGTTGATCCGAGAGGATGATGTTAGGACCAACAGAAACAATGAGGGGCTGCACACGGAGGCGGAGGGTGAAAAGGAGAACATCATCAAAACCGCCCTTCTTATAGAGTCGTAAACCCCAAGTCAAGCCATCTGTCCATTTAACACTTCGTTTCCCTGCGTTGGTAAATGTGATAATGAGGGGATTACAATTAGGAGGACTGGGGGTGCACACAGATGGACGGGATAGATTGCGGGTTATTGATATCAAGTCCTGGTTCACCTGGATCCAATATCCAGTGCCAATTGTTTCACATCCCCAGGCTGCACAAAATCCGTCTGTCTGGTCCCCACAGTGTGGTGGCTGATCAAAGCCAGGGCAGCCATATAGAAGAAACTGAGTGTATTGAGTCCAGTAATCCGGGAGGCTAGGCATGCCAGGGAGGGTGGGGGCGCAGTAGTGGGTTGAGGACATCTGGGGGGCGCCTAGGGTACAAAGATCAACCGGAATGGAAGGAAACCACGTCCATTGGGGCCATTGCGAAGAAGAAACTGAGGTAATGATGGCTTGATTAACTGGACTGATGATCTCCCATCGTTGTTGGACCAGGAGATGAGGACTGGAAGTGGTGACCGGAAGGAAGGTGGAGTAGATGATGTAAACTGCCAGAGAAAACAAGTTCAGGATCTGAGGTCCCATCTGTGATGTTATCAGGGTTGTGGTTCTGTAAAAGGAAGAAGAAAAAGACTTCTCCCTGGCTTAGGAGGGTTAGTATCTGGGGTGAAAGGTTTAATCAGTCTAGATGGAATCCAACGGGCATTATTAGCCGCTTTATCAAAAATACAGGCGGAGCCCTTTCCCCAGATAATGACAGGGTCGGGGCCACACCAGAGGCCCGTGACGGGGTCACGCCAAAGGACTGTGGCCAGATTAGATGAAGTATGCGGATTCCAGTGGCGATCAGCAGCGGAACGCCCTTCGGCATCCAGCGTGAGGAAATTGAGAACAAAGAGGGCGGGAGCAAGAAGCAAAGTCTGATTGCCACTTAAGGGATAAAGAGTTTCTTGGGCTTTGAGTTTGAATTTTATCTGGGGCAATGCTAAAGCTTGGAGCTGTGTCAATGAGGGGGATGGGGAATTGACTATGGGAATGGAAAATGATAGCAGTCGGGGATGGAAGGCCTGGCTGTAAAGCCCCCATGGGTAGCATGGTCTTATTGACCTCACGTAGGTCCTGTAGAAGTCTCCATTTCCCCAATTTCTTTTTAATAACAAAAATAGGTATATTCCATGGGGAAGTGGAAGGTTCAAGGTGTCCAAGAGAGAGTTGCTCCTGCACTAGCATTAGGGCAGCTTGAACCTTCTCAGATGTTAGAGGCCACTGGTCAATCCAGACAGGAGAATCGGACTTCCAGGTGATCTTATCTGCCTGGATTGCAGGGGGATCAGTGACCTTTATAAAAAATTTTTTGACCCAAGTCCTCCTTTATCGTTTTGGGCTGGGGGGAATATTGGGTGTAAGATGCCTTGTTCGTTCTTGCCAAGGCCTTTGCCTGGGAGGTACCCAGATTTCAGCATCATGGTGGTGACAGTATCACTGGGGCTAACCATAAGGAGCCACATCTGGGCCAGAATATCCCTGCCCCAGAGATTAACGGGGAGTCCCACGACTACATAGGGACGGGTAGTGCCACTATTGCCCTCAGTATCTTGCCAATGGAGGAGCTTAGTACTTTGGAGGGTATCTTGGATCTGACCTATTCCTGACAGGTGGGTGGCTGAGGGTTGAAGGGGCCAGGCTCGGGGCCAATGAGCCTGGGAGATGACAGTAGAGTCTGCCCCTGTGTCCAGCAGCCCTGTGAAGGTTTTTCCTTCGATCTTTAATTGCAGAGTGGGTCGGGACTCAGTAAGTTGTTGTACCCAATAAATGTTGGAAGAGCCGGGTGAGGAAGGACCTCGTTTTTGGGCTGCGGCAGGAAAATCGCCTATCATGGGGAGGGGGAGGGCCTGAGCTAAGCGTTTACCAGCAGGAATGGTAACCTGACCGTGTGGAGATCCTATGATAAGTTTTATCTCCCCTGTGTAGTCGTTATCAACAAGGGTGGGATGCACAACTACACCTTGTAAGGTAGTGAGCGCCCTGCCGATGACCAAGAAAAACATGCCAGGAGGCGGTGGTCCGAATTTGCCGGTGGGGAGGACTACTGGGCCTTCTTCAGGGGTCAATATTCGGGTGGAGGCGGCACAGAGGTCCAGGCCTGCGCTGCCGGCTGTGGCTCGAGTAAGGTAACTGGGCAGGGGCTCCCGTGGGAGCCCCGCATCCCGTTTCCCGACATTGGGGAAAAGTTCTGAGGTTTGGCTCGGCAATCTCGAGCCCAGTGCCGACCCTTTCGACATTTAGGGCAAACGCTGGGAGGTGGTCTTTGGGCTAGAGCCTGAAGGGGGGTGGGAGTCTGGTTAGAGGGACATTCACGGGCGAAATGGCCAGGTTGCCCGCATTTAAAGCAATTTCGGGGGGTGGTGGGGCGAGAGGCCTGAATGGCTGCCCCGATGGCTAAGGAGATGGACTTGTTTAGTTTGTGGTCATAGGCATCAATATCACTGCATAGGCGTACCATCCCATTTAGATCAAGATCTCTAGCTTGCCCCTTTAAGGCTGCCTTACAGGCAGAGTTAGCGTTTTCAATCGCTAAATGTCTAACCACTGGGTTGTCTGACCCATCCTGACCTAAGACTCTCTCAGCAGTTTCAAGGAGTTTTGCAACAAACTGCGCGTAGGGCTCATTGGGTCCCTGAAGGATTTTTGAGAGAGGTGCTATAACAGAGCCAGTGGCAGGAACTGCCCGCCATGCAGCCATAGCGGCGTGCGCCGTTTGCATGAGTAAGCCAGGAGGCAGCCTCATCTGTTGGTTTTCTAATGCAAAGTGGTCAAGGCCAACAATCTTGTCGGTCGTCCAATTAGCTGTCTGGGCATTTTTTAAGTTGAGCCTAGCTTGATGTTCTGCCCTTTCTAAGAACTCTGCCTTCCAGATTAGAAATTGCCCTCGGGATAGGACAGGTTGCACAACTTTGGTCCATTCTGAGGGGAGCATGTGTCCCTCTCCTCCAAGCCCTTCTAGGATGGAGAGTGTAAAAGGGGCATTCAGGCCATAATTTTTGACTGCCGAATGCAGGTCTTTAATGTGCTTAATTTTTAATTTTTTATAAATTGGCCGATGATGGTGAGGGAGGCCTGAAGTATATGTAGCCCTGGAATTTCCACGGGATCCGCTTTCCTCCTCCCCCTCTTCCTCCTGCTCGGAGTCAGAGGAATCATGTGGGAGGACAAGTTGGATGGTGGGGGATGGGGGGTTGTAGGGAGGAGGTCTATTCCTCAGAGGGCCATTGTTATGGTAGCGGGCTGTCTCCTCCTCTAGTTCCCCTTGATAAGCCAGATTAAGAGTGCTATCTTGAGGAGGGTCCCTGTCTAGGACTGGATAAAGGCGTGGTCTGGGCTTAGAGGGAACAAGGGGCTCCTCAAGGGAGGGATTTTTGATAGGTTCCTCTGAAAGAGACGAGGGACGGGACGCTCATTCCCCTGGAGGGGCGAGCTCTGTTCTTTAGTCGAGTTTGGTTCTTCATTTTTTATCTTAGATTCTAAGATAGCGTCCTCAGCCAAGCTGAGGAGGTGTGAGACGTTGACTCGTGTCGGCTTCTTTAAGAATGTCATGAATCAAGCCATAGAACCTGAACAGGTCCTTCTTTTTTACTCTGCTACCTCTCTCCCTGCGACTATTTTTTAGTTCAGTCACGAACACTGTTTCCTTCGAGAGTGTTTTTCCCATCATGCACACGTATTCCTTCCACTTTCCTTGCACACACACACACATACCTTTTTTAGAAACACTCTTGATTTTTAAATGCCTATGGGGGATGGGACAACTTACCCTACCTCGAGGCGTCTTGCTCAGCCTCTACCCATTACGTCTTCGCGGCCACGACAGCTGCTCCTCAGTTGTCCGGTAAGCCGTTTTCTCCGTGCCTCGCGTTGGGCGCCACTGTCCGGGTCCAGCCGGACACAACCGAGGGGTCCGGGGAAACGGCAACCTAAGAACCCATAGGGGAAGAAGAGGGGAGACCTCGCGTGCAAGACACAGAATCTTTTTGATGGATGCAAGGCTCGTTTATTGCAGATCTATGACAAGAATATATAGGCTGAGGGCAGAAGGGGGTCGGCAGATACTAAGGGGGAAAGGAACGCGGAAAGGGAGCATAGAA
>NC_058130.1:265560305-265577059 GCF_016433145.1 Gracilinanus agilis | reverse complement strand
GTGGCACAAACTCACAACCCCTCAAAGTAGCTTTAAAAAGTAAGTAAATGAAAAAGAATTCTCCATTGATTCATTTGGTTCTAATTTATTGAAACCTAGGGGAGGGGCAACTGGGAAAATCAGAGATGGGAGATCCTGGGTTCAGATTTATCTTCGGACACTTCCTAGCTGTGTGACCTTGGGCAAGTCACTTAATCTCATTGCCTAGCCCTACCTCTCTTCTGCCTTGGAACCCATATACAGAATTGATTATAAGATGGAAGGAAAGGGTTAAAAAAAAAAAAAAGGAGTTTTGGTTTAATATTTTGCCCCTTTGGTATGTTTAGTAGACTCTGGCAGAATTAAATCTATTTAAATTTTTATGAATATAATCACTTTTTAAAAGGAAAACCCATTTTCTCTCAGTAAAAAGTTAAGTTTCTCTAACTTAAGAGTCATTGATCCTTGCTGACTTACACAGGACTTCTCCTTTCCCATAAGCAAATAGATGATTGTCACTAGTCTGGTCATGTGTTCATGTGTTCCTTTTCCCCTCTCCTGACACTTAGCAGAATGAGAGATTTGCAAAAATTCTGGTGTTGCTTCATAGGCAACATGGCGTTTACATCCATTCAGCAACCACCCAAGCAATGAATCACAGTCACAAGACAGAATATAGAGTGAAGCTGCTTGCTTTAAATCATGTGACTGATATTGGATGTTGGGGGGTAACAAAACCTTAAAGGATAAAATTCTGTACAACTGAAAACCTTAGTTTATGTATGTTTAAAAGACCTCTATTTCCTCCCACACAAGTCAGGGCATAAGCTACAATAAAAACAGAAAATTTTATATCACAGAAATAGGAAGACAATTTTTTAAAAACTTCTTTAAGTACGTATGAAACAACAAAAAATTATTCCTTTGCTGGTATCTTCACATCCTTCTCTTCTGCGTATTTATATATTATATTATATATTAATATATTATATATATTATACATGGCTTCCTCAAATAAATGCATCCCCATATCTAGTTCTTAGTTTTCTTCTAAGGCAGGAAAGCAGTAAGGACCAGGCAATTGAGGTTAAGTGAATTGCCCAGAGTCACACAGCTAGAAAGTAGCTGAAGCCACATTTCAACCCAGGATCTCCAAACTCCATGCCTGGCACTCTATCCACTGTGCCACCTGACTGTCCCAATTTGCAGGCTTTCAAAATCCCAGTCCTCCACTAATGCAATGGAAAATTGCGTTATTTAATTCCAGGGTCTCCTTGTGTAATAGAAGGAAATTATTTTACCTTTCTTAGCCCCAGTTTTCTCTCTACAAAATGAAGAAACTGGTCTAAAAGATCTCTAAGGTGTCTTTCAGCTTTACATTTGTGGTCTTCTCTACCTATTCATTGATGTGAACTTCTCCAGCTCCAGTTTCCTTATTTGTAAAATTGAGATGATCCAAGATCCCTTCCAATCCTAATGATCTATGAAGTATCATTCCTCCCCCTCCCACCCAAAAAAAAGATGAGGGAAAAACAATTTCATCATCTGGCAGTCAACAAACATTTTTTTTATTTACTTAGAATATTTTTACATTGTTACATGATTCATGATTTTTCCCGCCCCTCTTCTCCCTCTTTCTCCCAGACCTGACAAGTAATTCCACTTGGTTATACATGTATCATTTCAACAAACATTTATTAAGTGCTTGCTTTGTGCCAAACTGGGCAGCTAGATCCACAGTGCATAGAGTCCCTCTTCTAGAGTCAGGAAAATTCCTCTTCTTGAGTTCAAATCTGGCATCAGACATGTATTAGCCATGTGACCCTGGACAAGTCACTTAATCCTATTTGTCTTCATTTCCTCATCTGTAAAATGAGCTGGAGAAGGAAATGGCAAGCCACTCCACTATATTTGCTAAAAAAACTCCAAATTGGACAAACTGAAAAACAACTGAACAACATGTACCAGGCACTGTACTAAGCTCAAGGATATAAAGGCAAGAACAACTCACCTCAAGGAGTTCAAATACAAGTGAGAGAGACCACATGTAAATATAATGAGGTCGAGATTTGTATCCCTAATGCATATTCAAATTCACCCTGCATATTTCCATTGTTTCCATCTGGCTAGAATCAGTTACCATATATACCCAATTATCACTTGAAATACTGCTCATTTTAATAAATATAAGCAGACCACTTCACAGGATTCATTGCGTACTGTAGGGAAACCTAGCTGTAAGCAGGGTACATACAAGATAGATCCCAGAGGGAAGTGGAAAATGCTTCCTGCAAAAGGTTAGAATGAATTTTGAAGAAAACCAGAGAAACTAAGAGGCAGATATGAGGAAGGTAAGCATTCCCAGCACAGGGCACAGCTAAGACAAATATACAGCAGTAGGAAATAGGAGTTTTGTGTTGGAGGAAGAATAAGTTGGCAAATGTATAGCTAGATTGTAGAATTTTGCAGTGGGAAGGAAAGCATGACCATATTGGAAAGGTAAGAAGAGACCAAACTCTCAAGAGCTTTAGATGCCAACCTCAGGTTTTTAGATTTGATTCTAGCTATTCTTTAATATAATTACTTTTAATCTGAGTAACCAAACATTGCTCTCATTGGCCCCAGAACCTCCAAATATCTGGAAATCATAAGGCTGCTTCTAATTGGATAGGTCCACTTCAGGTTACTTCCTTGCCTCTGTGAATTTGAAACAACAAATACAGAAGAAGCAAGAGCAAAAGCTGGGTTTGGGAATATGCCTTAGCTATCATGGCAGTATGGAGGTGAAGAGAGGCCAAGGATTCAGGCCAATTCAGAGTGTCTTGGCCAGTGAACCAGGAAGATCATGGAGCCACAATGGTGTCAGGAGATAGGGAGCCCCAACTCCTACCCAGGCCAGATGTAAAAAGAGAGTATAGTGGCCCTTTCTTTCAGGGCCACTCTTTCTGACTCAGTGGAAAATCCTCTTTAATGACAGGGGGGGAGGTAAGGGAGAAGGGGGAAGACCAAGGAACCACCTAAGGTTTGCTGCATCATCTCAAAATGGCAAGTCTGCCAGTGTGGACCCAGCCACATGTTTCCCTGGAAGTAGCCAAGGGAAAGGCCTAGCACTCCATGTTATGTCCTCTAGACAAAGTATATATTATTTACCTCTCCCCACTTCTACCCCTACTGTGTTAGAATTGACTGGATCCATAGAGCCCATCTCCTGTACAATATCAGTCATTTAATTAACTAACATTTGTTAATTGTAGTTAGTTAGTTTATTACAATGAGCCAGGCACTGGATTCTGGATACATAATCAGCCGGGCCACACTGTGTTGAACATTTCCCTTAACAAAGTCATTCTCTCACAAGACAGCCCATTTTATTTTTGTACAGCTCTACTTATTGTGAAAATACTTCCTTGTTTTAAACTGAAATATGTTTCCCAATAATCTTCCCATGTAAATTTGTCTTCTGCCTCATAGAGCTACAAGAAGTCCAATTCCTTGTCCACATGATGACTTTTGAAATATTTGATTATTTAAAATATTTGAACATGGATGGCATATTTTCCACTAAGGTCTTCCTTCCTAAGGTTAAATATCTTACTTCTTTCAACACAACCTGGTAGGTCATGGTTTCTGGGGTTCATCATCATCCTTTTCTAAGCATGCTCAAGTTTGAGCATATCCTTAAAATGTAGCTCCCAGAACTTCATCCAATATTAGATTACTCCTATAAGTGGAATATATGACATGTTCCTGATTAGCATGTTCCTGAAAGATTAGCATGCCTGATATGAGGGCTTGATGAGCCCTTTTCAGGACTGCTTATCTACTTTTGGTGGTCATCTTTCATCCAACTCTCACCTGTAGCTCCAAAAAGCAAGAGTACACAGCAACCACACCTCAGCAAACCATCTTGGCAGACTGGCTGAACTAGGTGAAGGGTACCTAGTAGGGGCTGTGTACCCCAAGCATGGGAAGACTTCTCTTGGTGCAATGGGCAGATAAGAACAATTTGTTCCAAAGGTCATGAAGGCACCTGAAGCAGGTGCTATGGAGAGGTTAGAGCTCAGTCAGATATTGAAGCCACTAAGGTCATCCAGTGGGTGATCACAGGTCCTGACTTTTGTCTTGCTACTGGACTTCAGTGACTGGAGGAGAGAGTGAGGCTGACAACTTTGTTCAACTCTGCCTCACTTAAATCCAATTCATGCACAAGTCAAGACAGCGATATCATTGTCCTGTTTGTAAATGAAGGACAAACAATAACTCTTATGAAGGAGTTGAGATGCTCTTCAGAGAATTTTTTCCACATATCAGAGTCAACTAGTGCCATCTCCTAGAAAAACTGTTCTCAAATGGGGAAATGGAAGGGGCATGAGATTGGTTTATAGTTGTCCAGGTCAAAGAGAAGACAGAAAATATTTTTGAAATGTACTTAATAAAACTGACCTATAACCATGGGAGAATATGAATAGCCAGAGATCTGCTGGAAGCCTAATTTCTAAAAAGGTAGAGGTAACAATGAAGAGAATGATTCTCAACTTAAATGTGACTAATGATAGAAGTAATAGAAACAACATCATCTTGGAATTTTCTGTATGGTGAGTATATTCAGGCATACTCCCTTTCACTAAAAGATCTGTAAGCAGAGAGAGGAAAAATGAGAGAACAAGTTCTTCCTCCTCTCATTGTTAAAAGATAGGGAGCACTCAACTGATCACTACAACTGAAGCTTATTAGGTGGCAAAAGCAAAAATAGCATGGGGAAGAGATGGGGAGGTAGAAAAAATGAGGAGAGAAGAAGAAAGGAGAAAGGAAGAAGGAGAGAAGAGTGAAAAAGAAGAAGGGAAGGAGAGGGAGAAAAAAAGAGTAAGGAATAGGCAGAGGGAAAGTCAGGGGCAGGAGCAAGGGGGAACCAAGGGCCAATGGGGAGCAATACCAGCATGTGGTCCTCACCAGTATATAAGGGTAGCTCTGAAATGTCAGTAGTTTAAGGTGCTCCTATATAATTATGTGTTCTCTAAGTGTATGTATGAAGCCTATTCATCATGCTTATTTTTCTCACTGTGTACTATTTCATAAAATTTCTGGTTTGAGGAGGGAAAATACTACTCAAATCTTAGAACAGGCTGACAAATTTCACAGAAATATGAAAAAGGGCAGCGTGAGAAGTCTGCATTATCACCCTAAATATTTGCTTTGGCACCTGGCTCTACTTTGGCAGGACTCAAGAAGCCTCAGCTGGAGGGACCATAGGTAAATTAAACAAGGGGTTGGGTCACATGGCCTGCTCCTAGAGGGAGGACTATCTAGTGTTAATCTCTCCAGAAGTCAGGAAAGGAAGGTCAGCTTTTTCCACTCACCAATCCAAAGTCCAAAGACAGAAGATCCCAGAGCAGTCTTATCAAATGCTAGAGTCCCAGGGCCACACAGAAGAAGATGATCTTCCCCAGCCTCCATACCCTTGAAAGAGCTGGAAAACTTCCCTCACAGGTAGTTGCAGCCACTTTTAAAGACCCTTCTTTTCATCACTTCCTCTGCCTTCCTCCACTTTACAAGGATCAATTGCAGTCTATGACTTATGACTATTGCTTAGGACTGCCCAGGAGGCAGTAAATTGTTTCTGTGGTGTCACCCACTTTACCACGGGTGTTATGGACCTCCCCCACTTAGGTCTTAAATAAGGTGTATATCCTTCTGGTTATTAAATTTAAAAGTAAGAAGAGTTATTCCCATCTTCACATAACCATGGGTCAAAGTACTCCAGTAGAGACTCATGATCTATATAATACTAGATCCTGGTACTAGGTACATGATAGTACAAGAAATCAACAAACATCTCTCCCCCAAACCTTTGACTCTGAGGGGAGATATAGTAGGAGAGCTCTGAGGGTGTGACCTGAGGATGTGTCCATGTACCCAGTCTTTAGGAATAGTCTTTCATCATTTGGATTACTACCTGTCTTGCCCTGACCAATTGTTGATAACTATAATCTGAATTAATATTCCAATATTCCAATTTGGCTTAGATAAAGGCCAAACAGGGATCCTATCATTTTCACTGGTCTCAACAATGAGTTTCTGTTTTTCCCTTCTTGTAAGCAATTTATCTAAAAGAGTTTGAAAATCACTGTAGCTGGCATTAAATTGATTGATTATTTTTTGGAACTTCTTTATAACTGCTCTTGGTTCCTCCTCAAAAGATGGAGTTTCTTTTTTAATACTGTCAATGTCACTTAAGGCAAAGCCCTTATGCTGTTTACCATTAACTAATTCATGGTCAGGGGTCATCATTGGAATCTCTCTCAAAGGGAAAAAAGTGCCCACATTCTTCTCTAGTTCTACCATTATTCTCTGTCTCATATTTGTGTATTATGAACTCCAGATAATTCACCATTATGGTTAATTTGTTAAATCTCATTTGCTGTAGTTTTAATTCTTTAAATTGGTTGAAGATATAGGAGAGTACCATCTTTACCAGTAAGAATAACAGTATTACACCCACTACTAATAATATATAGCACAAAAAATCCAATAACTTAATGGTAAGCAGTCCCATCACATGGTTAGGGAATGATATTCTACTAATATGAGAAGGAATAGTAGAATAAAAGAATTTGGGTATACCTCCCAAGTGCATGATGTTGTAAAACCACATTGTTCACTGAAGCTACTGCTTGTAAAAACAGACTTCTAGGCTGTGGATGTCGCTTACTGGCTCTTTAACGCCCTCTAGGATGACAGTGAAGGAAAAAAAATTTGCCTTTTTAAAGGTCTTGACTGTACCTGTTGTGGATACTAATATCAATTCTTTAGGCTCTGTCTCTGTTTAGCTTGCCAAGAAATGTTAATTGTAATCTATCCCCAAGAATTTTTCAAATAGGAACAGCCAGTAATGTTAATATAGGAATGTTAAGTGGTGGAAATTGGATATAGTATCTTTTACTGCTTGTTGTCAATCAGGCAGGTACCTATAGTTTGAGCTCAGAGTAACAATATTTGGAGGCAGTTTGTAAAACCAAAAATCTTTATTTAATAAGTATTAAGGGAAAAATTTGAGGAAAGGTAAGGAAAAGTAATGAAGGTTGAGGATTGGGATTGAATCCCTAAATCTAAAAGGAGACCTAAACTTTTACTCACTCCCTTCTACTTCCCTAGAACTTACTTCCTCCTCAAGTTTCCTTGAACCTTCTTATCACTCCTTAATCTATGGTAATTCCCAGGGTCTATACTAAATAACCTATGCTGTTTACTAATCTTCTTAATTATAAACAAGTTACTGCCTATGTATGTCTCTAAATTTGCAGGTACCACTCTTTACACCAGATCAGGATTCTGCTCCTATGTGATTAAGAGAAGAGTTATGCCTTCCAGAAAAATAAATTTAGAAAGAGAAGAATTTTGGGGGGGAGGGGGAGAAATAAGGAGTTCAGTATTGGACATACTGAGTTTAAAATGTCTACTGGACGGTTCAGTTTGAGACGTCAAAGTGTACCTTAAAATGGGAAATTAGAGATAATGTGCAAAGTTAGAGCTGGACAAGTACATATAAGATTCATCAAAATAAAAATGCTACTGGAAACCATGGGAGCTAATGAAATTGCCAAGCAAAATTCTAGAGAGAAGAGAAAAGAGACCATTAATGAACCCTGGGAGATACTCACAGTTAATAAGAGTTACCTGGATAAAGATCCAACCAAAGAGACTGACAAGAGATCGTCAAACAGTAAGCATAGAACTAGGAGAGAACAGTGTCACTGAAACCTAGAGAGAAGAGAGTACCAATGAGAGGAGACTGACCAACAGAGTGGTAAGGCTGAAGAGAGGTCAAGAAAAAGGAGGAGAACTGAGAAATGCTGCTAAAAGTTCCTTACTTACTTTGGAGAGAACCAAAGGCTAAAGATAGAAAGATGTTTGAAACATAGTTCAAGGAGTTTATTATCTAAATGGGGGAGAGGACATTCAAATGACTATGTTCAAAAACCTCTTGTTCTTCAGTCATTTTTCAGTCATATCCAAATCTTTGTGACCCCATTTGTGTTTTTCTTGGCAAAGATACTAGAGTAGCTTGCCATTTCCTTCTGTAACTCATTTTACAGATGAGGAAACTGAGGCAAACAGGATTAAATGACTTGCCCATGATCACATGTGCCATTTAGCTGCCCAGTAACATACCTAGCTCAATATGCTAGTATAAGTTGGAGATAATCACTAAAGACTGGGAAACCTGTGACTGAGGACCCAGTATCAGGTGCTGGGGATTGAAAGATGAATTAGGTTGTTCCTTTCCTCAAGGATCTGACATTGAATAGGGTGCAGCCTGAAATGGAGATATAGACAGGCATGAAGAAAAGTTCAAAATACTTACAAAGTAAATGCATACAAGGCAATTTTGAAATAATGTGGGAGTATGGAGAAATCTAACAACTGGGGAGATCAGGGCATGGTAGTAAATGAACTCAGATCTGAAAGGAAGTAGATTTTCTAAAGAACAGAGGTGAGGAGACATTCCAGGCTTGAAGGACACTATGTACAAAAGCAAGAATATAACAGATGTAATGTTTCATGCAGAGAACAGCAAGAAGGTCACTTTGGTCTGAACATAGCATATATAAATAACAAGTAAGCAGTCTGGAAAAAACAGTTGGAGGCCAGATTATTGGAGGGCTTTAAATGACCAGTATTTTATCTTATTGGCATAGGGAGCTATGGAAGCTTCAGGGGAGAGACAGGGCTAGGATATTCTCTTTACGAATATTAAATTGGCAGCTAGGTGGATGATATATAAAGATAAAGAATAGTAAGATAAAAACCAGATATTAAAAAATAATAGGGGGCACCTGGGTAGCTCAGTGGATTGAGAGCCAGGCCTAGAGACAGGAGGTCCTAGGTTCAAATCCGGCCTCAGACACTTCCCAGCTGTGTGACCCTGGGCAAGTCACTTGACCCCCATTGCCTACCCTTACTACTCTTCCACCTATAAGTCAATACACAGAAGTTAAGGGTTTAAAATAAAAAATAAAAAAATAATAAATAAAAAAAATAATAGTTGTGAAAAATTGGAAGCAGGTATACCAATTAGGAGACAGTTAAAGTTCAGTTCTGAACCCTGTACATTTGGAATTGGGAAGATGCCATTTAAAAGTATGAGTTGAATGTATTGTTTTAAATGTACACTATTATGCCAATAGGAGACTGCCCCCAAATGGTTTTTTTTGTCAATGCAGCTAATTTTATCCGTTCCTTCATCTATTTCTTTTATCCCCAAATTCCTGAAAATTAGAAGTTGTCTATGTTTACAGATCCAGTGAAGAAAAAAGCGCCAACCTTTTTTTTGCCGGATCTCAGGGGGAATTGTACATTTGGAATTGGGAAGATGCCATTTAAAAGTATGTTATATGTTTCCTATGGACATGTGAGAGACTTTGAAACTACATTTCCCATGATTCCTCATGGCAATGTGAATTCTTACAGGCGCGTGGTCTAATGATTTTATCTCTATCAGCATGGCTTTAATTAAACTACTAATTTCTATATTTATATCAGTCTTTATTATTTTTAATCGTAACAACCCACATCTCTATTTGTATTTAAAACCACTTCAAACCCACATTGAAGACTTTTCCTCAAAATTCTGTTCCTCTTAGATCTCTTATTTCTGTCGTTGTCATTCACTCAGTATTTCATATTCAAAATCTTGGTTTAACATGTGATCTTTGATTTTTCTCTCTCCCTTACCTTCCACAACTTGTTCGTTTAATCCTATTAACTGCACTCCTGCAGTATTTCTTCCATTATTCCCTCCTTGCTAGTTCCATAGTTATCACTGATAATTTTCCCTATGTTTGAGTCATGCCATTTCTCTACTTAAATTTTGGTGATCCCCAACTACTTAGGAAATATAATTACTTATAAAATTTTTTAATCTAAAAGATTATTTTACTTTATTTTACTGTTAAGGAAACTTATCTTCTCCAGAAAGAGCAAGTGTTTTGCTTTTAAGGTCATATTATCATTGCATGAGCCCAGTTAGCTAGGTCTCTTCACTCCTTATTCATTGTTTTTTCAATTGAATCCCATTTCGTCTGGCATTGAAGGCCCTCCATAATCTGATGGGCATACCAATTTTTCAATCTCAGCTTTAGAACATATAGATTTATTAAGCAATGTATGTCAATTGCCAAACAATTTGTTTCAGGCCTCTCATTTTTTGGCCCTGGACCCCAAGTAAAGGGGAGGACAGACTTTTATAAATATTCATGCATTTTGTGCAATAAAACAATTAGACAAGAACAATTAATTAAAAGAAATGATTATTCAGAATACAAAATTAGGTCATTTGATTTCTAACTAGAGAAAAGACTAGAGACTTTCCAAGTTGGGAAGGGAGAATGAATGGGTATAATTCCCTCAAATTAAAAAAAGGGGTGTCCCACTTCCCTCAGGTTTCTAAATTCAATCAAAACTACATGGAAAGAATAATTGATTGACCAGGAGAGTAACAGTTTTCAGATAAGACTTGGGCTGTTTAAGATGTGCATTTGTGAGAAAATTCCTTTATCTATCTTCAGATCTGACTGGGTTTATGGCCATTATAATTTAAAGGCTTACTTAAGGGTCTCCAAGCAATATGTAGAAGTAGTTCAGTTTCCTAGCCATGAAGGATTAGGTTCTGGCAATGCAATCTAATTTTCTGACAGTTACCACAATTGAATGGTTTTCTCACATGATAGAAATTTTACCAGACCCATAAATTCATAGAAAGGGAATAAACTAGTTCCAGAATTGGATCAGTAACTACCACCTGCTGTTCTAGGTCCCTCATCTCGTCCATCTATCCATATGTTCAAAACCCCATTGGAAGTAACCTCCTTCCACTCAGTCAGCATTTAATAAGTACCTATCATAAGCTAGGCACTATGCTAAACACTAGAAATTCAAAGAAAATTTAAAAAAAAGAAAAGGAAGAAAAAATAGAATCCATACTTTCAAAGAGCTGACAGTCTTAGTAGAGGGTAGAGAGATTATAATAGCATGTCAAAAACAATGGACAAACAAGATGTTAAGTCATTTTTAGTAGTGTCCAACAATTCTTGAGCCTTTTGGGGATTTTCTTGGCAAAGATGCTAGTATGTTTAGCCATTTCCTTCCCTAGATTGTTTGACAGATGAGGAAACTGAGGCAAAGAGCATTAAATGACTAGTGTAGGATCACACAGCTGGTAAGTATCTGAAGTCAGATTTGAACTCAAGAAGATGAATCTTCCTGACTCCAGGTCTGGCACTCCATCCATTTCACCACTTAGTTGTCCTACAAATGAGATATATACAGGATAAACTGGAAATAAACACAAAGAGAAGGAATTGAGTTTAAGAAAGTCAGAGAAAGGCTTCTTGCAGAAACTTGAAAGAAGCCAAGAATCAGAGATGAAGAGGAAGAGAGTTCTAGACATGGAAGATAGCTAATGGAAATGCAAGGAGTTGGGAGATGGAGTGTTGAGTTTAAGGAACATAAAGGAACTTAAAGTAAGCTACTGTCACTGACAAAGTACATGGAGATAGTCAGATGTGAGAAGCCTGGAAAGGTAAGAAGGGGTCTAATTATAAAAGATTTGGTGGTGGACATCGGGGTCCACCAGTACATCCTAAACTCCTAGAGACACCACAGATAAAACATTATGTGAGGAATTTGCCTTGCAAGGTAGGCAGTTGAACAAACATAGGATCATCTACCTCTCAGCTTTGGGTGTATTTACATTAGTCTTAAGGTAAGGGTCTGAGCATGTTTATATCTCAAACATCACTTATGATCCCAAACATCCCCAGGTTTCTCAAGATGGGTAACATGATCAGGGTGCCAAAAAGGATGTGTGCTTATGTTAAGGCCCCCAAACGTAAAGGTACCTATTTTGTTTTCTATTGTTCCCTGATTGCCCCAACTTGATTCTTCTCATTGCTCATCCAGCTCCCCATCCTTCCTATCCAAGTCACTTTGACTCCATCCCTTTAGAGTCTAAAAATCCTGAACTTTTCTCTGTTCAGGGAGGCAGCTGGTCCTGCATGCTGCCTCCCAACCATTCAATCTAAACAAATCTCTCCATCTTTAATTGGTTTGCACTGGAGACTGTCATTCTTGAAAGGGCACCCTCCCCAGACTGAAGGTACATCTCTAACCCCCCACATCAGTTTTAAAAGACAGAATTTTATATTCAATCCTGTGAGTAATAGGCAGTCACTAGGATTTATCAAATAGTGGGAGTCTATGATCAGACCTACATTTCAGCAAAATCAGTTTGACAGCTTGAATTGAGGATGGACTGGAGTGGGGAGAGAGTTGGGCAGGGAGCCCATCAGGTATTATATGTACACCAGCATGGTGGCAGTTTCAGAAAAGAGAAGGAGTCATGTACAAGAGATGTTATGGAGGCAGAATTGATAGGGTTTGACATGCAATATCAAAGGACAGAATTGAGGTTTCCAGCCTGGGTGAATGGGAGAATAGTACCCTTGACAGTAATAGAGGAGTTAGCAAGAGGGAAAGAAGAAAGTTTGGAAAAAAGGTAATATGTTCAGTTTTGAACATGTTGAATTGAATATATCTATGAGATCCAGTTCAAGATATCTAAAAGGCAGTTGGAAGTGAAAGGCTGGAAGTTAAGAGAAAGATTGGAGCTGGACAATTTGACTGGAGAGTCATCTGTAAAGTAGGTTACTTCAAAAAGTGAGTCTGGACACCCAGACGAAGTGGAACCAATATTTATTTATTAACTGATTGATTAATAATAAGTACCTAAATGGCCAGGACAACTTTCCTAGTGAAAGTAAGCTGAACTGAAGTTACAGACATTTTTTATAGGGTTACATATGAACAAGAAGGATGAAGGTAAAATGAGCTCATGCAGTGCTTAGAAGGATATAAGACTTTAACATTTACAATGAGTGAAATGTAGCCTTAATGACTGGGGCAGAATGACCAGGGCAAGCAAGGCTTATCCTACAGAAGCCAGATGTGCAATTAGCTGGGGAGGACAGCACATTCCTTTGTATATGTTATCCTATATCTGCTTTATTCCTTCCTTGAGGGGTCATCCTCTGGTTGTGTTGACCCTTACTTTCTGTTTTAGAAACTGTTAACTTGGAAATAACTCAAAACTGTTATGGGGTACATCCACATGTTGTGGGGTGTAATGGTGAATCCCTGGGTTTGGGAAGGATACCTTTTGCAAGAATGCAAGACTCTGAAAGTTAGCTTAAAAGCAAAAAAATTTACTAGTATGATAGAATTATTGGCCAGCAATACAGAATGAGTGGAACAACCCTGGGGGGTTGCTCCCAGAATGCTTTAGTCCTGGGGCTTTTATGTTTTTTACAAGTGTGGGCGTGTTGTTGTGTCATGATGAGGGGTGATTCTAGAGTGGTAAACACTCAGGCATTTGATGAGATATTTGGTCATCTAACTGGGGTCTGCTTGAAGACCCTCATAGTTTAGGGAACAGATAGATGTGTGAGATACAGCCAAATGGTATCAAGATGTAGCCTGGAGGTGCAGCTCTATATCCATTCCAAGGATAATTATAATCTCAGGGTCTTATAGAAGTTATCAGAGGTTCTTGGGTTAGGAGTCACAAAGACAGAAAGAAGCAAGAGAATTTCCTTCTTTACAATTTGCCTGCCTTATAGGGGTACAATGCCCATTCCAGAACTACTAAAGTAGTCAGCAGAAACCAAATCTTTAATCAGGAAAGAGATAGTGTTCAATATTCCACTACCACACAGAGTCTAGTGCCTCAAAACTACACAATGCCAAGGGCTCTGGGACTAGTATCTCTTTGAGAATCACCATCCCCAAGATGATTTTCAAGAGAGTGGCAGAACTAGGGGGTCCTAGTTAGTCTCCTCTGGAGAACTTGATACAGTTGCATAGACAGTTGCAGCCAACATCTGGAGGTGTCAGAGAGTGGTCAAGGACAATGAATACAAAAGAAAAGGGTCAAATCCAGAGCTGGACCTCTTGAGGGAAGACTTTAATTGAAAGGGAGAAGCTACTAAGACAAATAAGGGTACTCAACATTTCTCTATACCTACCAGTCCCACCCAAGCTGGGGTCAACAAACACTTCAAAATCTATTGTTCAACCCCAAACAGGTGTACCTGGTACTTCCTTCAGGGTTTGTTCTCAAGGGGCAGGGGTAAACTTGAATCTTGCAGAATACCCAGTTGACAAATTAATATTGTGTATTGGTTCCAAGGTAGGAGAGCAGTAAGGGCTAGGCAGTGGGAGCTAAGTGACTTGCCCAGGATCACACAGTTAGGGAGGGTCTGAGGTCACATTTGAACCCAGGACCTCCAATTCTTAGCTCTGGCCCTTCAATCTACTTAGCCACCTTGCCGTCCCCTCCCTACTTCAAGTTTCTTAAATGGAAATTGAAGGACTCAATTTTACTTGTGAAAAGTGCATCTGGCATAAACTGTTTCTTATTTAGACTACAACAGAGCTCATAATCTCCCTCATAATTTCATTTTCCTATCTTCTGCGATGGAAGAAAATTTTTGGGTGGGGAATTCCTTCAACCTCTTAGGAATAAAGGAATAAGGCCATACACAATTAAAATGTATAATAAAACACAAATTCATTGGGATCATTTTCTATGAAGCTCTTTACTTCTCATTGTAGTTTTACTTTAGCTAATTTGAAGGAATGAGTGCAGAAGTTGAGAAATTGATCTAAGATTCTAATTGAAAACTCTGATACCCAAGTAATTCAATCTATTAAAAGTCAAATCCTCTCAACCTCCACAGTAAGTTGCCTGAGGACCTTGACCCATATCTTATGAATCTCCTGGCTCAGAAAAATCTCAGGATTTGGAATGAAAAAATCTGGGTTTGAATCACTGTATTGTCATTTGCCATTGAGGCTGACCTGGAGCCTCAGTTTCTTCGCATATAAAATGCAGGAGCAGGAAGATGCCTTCCAACTCTACAATTCTCTAAAGCAGGGGGTCGCAACCTTTTTGGCCCTGAGAGCCATAAACGCCACATTTTTTAAAATATAATTTCGTGAGAGTCGTGCAGTGCTCACAGTCCCGTCCTCTAATACCGCCTGAAAAAAAAAAATCGACTTTATGGCTCCTGCAGAAAGAGCCATATCTGGCCCTCAAAAGAGCCAGATATGGCTAGAGAGCCCTACGTTGCAGACCCCTGCTCTAAAGGATGAAATGAATTCATGACTATACCAGTGGCTTCTTCAGGTCAACTTGGTCAAGTCACTTATCTCAGTAGTGGCAGGTGATTAGGCATACTTTCCTCCCTCTCACTCACTTCTCAACTCCAACCCCACATGGCGGTATTAAGGAGAAGCCCTGACCCCTTTCACCTTTCCACAAGCAAAACAGAAGAAACCAGCCTCAGGGATTCCGGAACCCTAAGGCATCTCTACCCATAAGGCAATAGCAAAATCCTACAGGTTGAGAAACGCACCAAAGATTCAACAACCCCAGAGGGAGCAATGGACCCGCAGGCAAGCCCGATACCTTGCTATAAAAGATCTCGGGTCCAGTATTCTGCCATCA
Source organism: Gracilinanus agilis (assembly GCF_016433145.1). NCBI lineage: Eukaryota > Metazoa > Chordata > Mammalia > Didelphimorphia > Didelphidae > Gracilinanus > Gracilinanus agilis. Next base: position 265,561,518 of record NC_058130.1, on the reverse strand, counting down.
CCGCCCCTAAGTTTCCTTGGAAGTCCCTCTTCTCCCAGATTGCTGCTGAGACACTCAGGTAAGGGCAGGGCGAACCATGGCTCCGGTTCCAGGGCAGAAGGGGAGGATTTGGGGACTCCGAAAGAGGCAAACTCCTTTGGCTCCTTGGTGGCAGCCCCGGTACCGCACGGGAGAGAGCAAAAGAGGACAACTGAGCTTGGAATTGAGAAGAGATTTTTGTTGTTGTTAATGCTGCTGCTGCTGCTGACTGAGCAACCTTCTGCAGACTGGCAGATGCGTCCCTGTATAGAGCCTGGCTCTCACAAATCCGTGTGTGTGTGTGTGTGTGTGTGTGTGTGTGTGTGTGTGTGTGTGTGTGTGTGTGTGTGTTGAGTTCAGCTGTAAGGGGGGATGGGGTGATGAAGTTTAGGACGATATCCTCCCTGAAACCGGACAAATAATTAGCATCTACACTTTCCAGGAATGTTGTTACAAACAAGATTCAAGAGTAAAAATCCGTAAAACACTCTGCAAACCTTAAAACCGCTAAAAGAATGTTTGCCTTCGTTTTTAATTCCATTATTAATGATTAGGAAAGCTCTTGGACCCTGGGATATGTTTCTGACCAGCACTCACTTAATGGAGGAAGAGACGGCCAGGGGGAGGGGGAGAGGGAGATGTTTGGATGAATTTTCGGGTGAGGACTGGCCTTCCCAGGAGCAAACTGTGACTCCATTCCCCCTTCTGTGACTTTCTCGGATTTATTGTAGGGGTTGACCTCAGCAGAAACCCCTGAGCAGAAGGGTGGGGGGTGGAATTGGGGGACCCGTGTTTGTATGCCTGATTCTGTCTCTTGATCCAGAAGAGGGAAAGAACTCCTTCCTGGGCCTGCTGGAAAGGCTCCTGAGGATGCAGAGCAAAGCGCACCCCTACACATCCACCAACCACGCCCCGGGATTGGGGGCTGAGGATTTTTTGGGCTGGGAGAAGTGGCGCTAGGCCGTGTCCCTTCTGCTTGGCTGGTGTTTTTTTTTTTTTTTTTTTTTGGTGGGGGGGTCCTGGCTTACATGGGCGCCTCCACGTGACCTTCCTCCCCACCTTGCTGAGGTGGGGCATGCTAGGAGAGAAGGAGGGAAGAATTTTTTTTCTGGATGCAGGAGGTTCATATACCCAGAGTTTGGGAGCCTTTGGCAAACAGGGCCACCTCCTACCAGTGCCAGCCGCTTCCTTGTCC
>NC_058130.1:265539806-265559805 GCF_016433145.1 Gracilinanus agilis | reverse complement strand
CCCATTGCCCACCCTTACCAATCTTCCACCTATGAGACAATATACCAAAGTACAAGGGTTTAAAAGAAAAAAAAAAAGATTTTAAGATTTAAGATGGAGTCTGTCTATAACACACACACACACACACACACACACACACACACACACACACACACACTACAAAGGGAAGGAGTTCTCTCATTGGGAGTAAGATAACTCAGTTCAACCAAGAGAGAATCTCAAGATCTCACTCAAGGGTAAGTTCCTTCCAGTCGTTAGTGAAGCAAGGTGATAGCTAGAGATTGCCAACTCCTCGCATGTTTTCTCAGACTTTTCCTTCAGCAATCTGATGTGGGATTGGCTTCATCTATCTTCCCTTTCAAAGCTGGAAGCCAAAGCAACTGTGGGCCCTAAAGAAACTCCAGTTTTGAAGAGAATCCAAGACTTAGACCTCTTTTGTCTCTCACCAAACCTGTTCTGCTCTTTGTGCAGGATGGTGAGTTTATCTTCACCGATAAGGAGAGTCTCATACCAGTGGGGTTGGAGATTAGGGTTACATACAATTTATGCCATATTATTTTATAAAATATTATACAATAATATAATTTATAAAATATAATATTATAATAAAACATATAACATAAACACAAACAAATCATAAATGTACAAATATTATGAAGATAATATAACAATATGACCAATGTATATATAAAATATATAATACAGTATTACCTGGCAGCATACATAGCCACCCCTTCCAGTGATGACTCATTGGTCACCATGTATCAGTTAGTGGGCTACATTAATCAAATGAAACCTCTAATGCTTCTTTTTGGGAGAGTTCATGGAATTCCCCATGGTAAAAGAGAAGAGAATTTGACATTGAAGATAGAAGAGAATGCTAGTGATACAGGATCTGGGACCAGGACTGAAAGAACTAATTGGAATCTTTATAATGAACTTTTTCAGTACAGGATTAAGGAATAGTCACTGCTTAATTGTTTGGGTCAAGAGGAACCCTAAGGACCAGAGGCATTGCTGTGAAGAAAAGGGATGTTCCAAATACTACTAGTGTCAACGTAGAATCTAGAAGCCCCCAAATTTGTAGCCTCATAAAATTGTATAGAGATCCAGCTCTATAAACCGGGGATTTTCTGGGTGGCCTAAGGTGATGGAGTCCAGATAAAATATCTATTTGAGACTCTGTTTCTCTTATTGGCCTCCCACAAGATTGGATGACCCCAAGTTTAGTTAGCTTAAAAGTGAAAAGTCCAAAGTTTGACCTTGTCATGTGAGAGTTTCTCCCTGAGGGAATAATTCAATTTCAGGAGTCTCACAGACTAACAATAAACTTTAAAGTAGTTTAAGTGAGGATGGCTAATCCCATAAAGTGTTAAGTATCTCTTTTGTTCCAAGGGTTTCTCCCCTTTAGCCAAAGCTCTTTACCAGGTAGCCCAGCCCTTGGCTGATCCTTTCCAAGTTCCCTTATTTAAGCTTCCCACTTTAATGGCTCTTTGGAGTTGTCAATCTAGCATTGTTGGCTCTCCCAGGGGTCAGCAGCCAGAGTCTCCAGGCTCTATGTGGGTATATGGCTCACAGCTCTGTATGGAAGCCTTGAAGAAAGCACTGAACCCCTTTCCTTAATTAAAGAGTGGTTTTTCTGACTATTTAATAGTTCTTTGTTTTTTCCCAGTTCTTTGTTTTTTCCCAGGTAGCATCAGTATATATAGAATAAGAAACGACTGGGGCCTGTTGATAAGACTAATGTGAAGTATCCTTGATTATCTCTCAGTTTTCCCATTCCTCCCTCACATCTTCATTTATTATCTGCTATTTGACAGCTCCAACAAAGATAGGGGGCAGGGAGCCCCTTTAGACTAAAGATGGAGTGACACACGTTTAGAACTCATATCTTTAAACAGTATTTTAGGTTTTCTTGTTGTGTATTGAAACAAGATAGTTCTTGAATCCGTGCCTCTTTTACTTGCTTGGATGTCCTGAGCAATTGGGAGGAGAGAGGACAAACCTAGAAGAAGAGATCTAAATTATGGAGGTTTTAGAACCCAATTTGGCGTTTGGAGCTATGTATTTAGCAGGAAAAGAACCTGATAGACAGAATATTCCCCCAGAATACATATGTCTAGTAAAAAGCAGGCTAGTGTAGCCTAATCCCAGTGACAGGAAAGCAAACGAATAGTCGTTTTTTCCTTTCCCCCAAAGGTGGGACATGCCATAATTGAGAAGAAAGCCATGGTTCAAAAGAGAATGACTTGTTAAGAAAGCTCCAACCTTGTTAAAAGAGGGTTAATGAGTCCCTGTGGTTTTAAAAGATGAAAGTGATTGATAGCGCCTCTAGCCATGCTTGGTTATTATATTATTATAACTTCGATTGGTCTTTCAATAAACATTTATTAAACCCCTACTATGTGCCAGGTACTGTGCTAAGTCCTGGGGATACAAAAGGCAAAGATGGTCACTGCCCTGGAGGAACTTACAACCTAATGGAGGGGACAACATGCAAACAACTATGTACAAACAAGTTATATATAATTAGGAAATAATCAACAGAGGGAAGGCATATGAATTTGAGAGATTAGGAAAGCCTTCCAGCAGAAGGTGGGGTTTTACCTGGGCAATGAAGGAAGCCAGAGAAGCCAGGAGCTAAGAGATGAGGAGGAGGAGCATTCCAGGAATGTGGGACAGCAAGTAAAAATGCTTGGAGTCTGGAGATGGAGTGTCCTGTTTAGGGAACAGCTAGGAGGCCAGTGTGTGGAGGGAGAGAGGAGCATAAAGTATAAACAAAAGCTGAAAAGGTAGGAATGGGCTGGATTCTGACTGGTTCTGAATACCAAATAGAACATTTGGTTCTGGAAGTAATAGGGAGCCAATAGAGTTTCTGGAGAAGAGAATGGCATGGCTAAACCTGCTCTTTTTTTGCACCTGAATGGAGGATGGACTAACAAAGAAAAGACTTATCTCAGGAAGGCCAACCAACGGAGAATTGCAATCATGTGTGCATAAGGAGATATGGGCCTCTATCAAGATGGTGGCAAATTCCCTCTTTGCCTCTCCATCTCAGAATTCCTGCTTTCATGCAAATGCTACCTCCTTTACAACCTTACTTGATCTCTCCAACATTAGCACTTTCTTCTTGAAATTATATTTAATTATTTCATTTACTTACCTGTGTACATGTTATATCTCGTAACAGAATGGACAGGACTATTTTATTATTGTCTTTGTATCTTTAGCACTTCATCATATCATAGATTCTTATTTTTTAAACCCTTACTTTCCATCTCATAATCCATACTAAATATTGGTTCCAAGGCAAAAGAGTGGTAAGGGGTAGGCAATTGACCAGGTTAAATGACTTGCCCAGGGTCTGAGAACAGGTTTGAATCCAAGTTTGGCTATCTATCCACCTGAACCCACCTAGATGCCCCTCACATGATAGACTTGTTGTCGGGGGCTTGAGGTGAACCCCTGGGGTTTGGGAAGGGTACTTTTCGCAAGGATGCAAGACTGCAAAACTTAGCTTAAAAATAAAAAGAGAAATTTATTAAGTTAGAAGGTAATTTTAAATCTGGTCACTAGGACAGCATAGATGGAAAGCTGTCCCCCATGTAAGAGTTAAAATTAATGTCCAATATTTCAAGTATTATATTTATAAAGATTATTATCTGACAAAATAGAACCATGTCACGAAGTTTTCTACCTGCTCAAATGTCCCTGCTTCACCAAAGTCACCTACAGGAAGGAAAAGAGGGTTAGACATGGAAGTCCACCAAATTTATATCCTGTCTAAGTCAGCACATAATGACAGGAAGTGAGTAGGGTGCTGGGAATAGTTTTGCTGGGGATCATAGTTTTTAGGGTAACAGATTCAAATTACACACCCAGAGGTAATTCTGGGGGTTTTATACTCTATAACAGTGAAGATGTGAGTATGCACTCAGACATAGTGGGGAAGAAGGGGGTGCCATCTGACCAGGGTCTGCCTAAAGACATAGGAGGTGACCCTCATAGTTTAGGGGACAGATGGATGTCTGAGATACAACTCAACAGTATCAAGGTGTAGCCTGGAGGTGTATCTCTATGGCCATCTCAAACCTAAAGGAGGAATCCTCTCAGGGTCTTATCAGATGTTTAGGATTAGTAGCCACAAGAATGTAAGGGAGCAAAGGAATTTTTCTGCTTATAGTTTGCCTGAAATATTTCTATAATTTGGGGGTGCAATGTCCCATGCCAGACTTTTTTTAAAAAATTAATTTTTTTCTGTTACATGTAGAAACATTTTTTGACAACTGTTTTCTGACATTTTAAGATTCAGATTTTTTCCCTCCCTGCTCCCCCAAAACAGTATCTATGTTCTTATATAGGTTATATCAGTACTTTCAACATCATAGACTCTTAAATGTCTGCTAGGTTGAATGGAATAAAAATTGCCTACCTAATATAGACTATTAGATCCATATCAAATATTAATAACTAATATTAGATGCTAAATAAGTGTTATTACTTCCTAATATTTCTGTTAGTATTTAATATCTCTATTACTATCAAACTGACTGAGTTTCATTTTCAGAGGGATTATGCCTAAGTAGCACAAATGATCATGTTTTGCACATAATAGAAACTTATAGACAATCAAATATCTATTGAACTGGAACCTACATGTAGTAGGTGCTAAATGTTTATTCACTGACCATCAAGAATGCAAAGTAAATCTATTTTGTTGGTCATTCTGTCCAACTCTTCCAAAATAGAATATCCAATACCAGGATTCTTTTTGGGAAGGAGGTAGCAAATTAAGAAAATGAAGAAAAAGAGATTCATAAAATGCCTCGTGACTTCCGAAATGATCAAATTCCTAAATCTCTACCCATTCCATCCTTGTGGTCACTGACCATACCTGGCCAATAATGTATGAATGTGATAGAAAGAACACTGGATCTGAAGGCAGAAGTCCTGATTTAGATCCCACACCTGCCACTTAACTTTCTGTGTGACTCTAGAAAAGTCATTTCACTTTAACGGGCTTCACCTTTATAAAAAAAGGCAGGACTGAATAAGATGAAGGTTTTTAACCTTTTTTTTTTTTGGTATCATAGACAGACTTCTTTGGTAGTCTGGTGAACTCTCTTCTCTGAATGATTTTTTTATATGCCTAAAATAAAATAATAAGAATAATAAAAGAAGCATATAATATACACATGGGTGCACATATAGATATATATCTACATATATACTTATGTATGTATGAATACATACAAACACACACAAGTTCATGGGCTATAGATTAAAAACCCCAGGATTAGATGCCTTCTAAAGTCCCTTCCAACTCTAAACATCAAGATAATATAGAACTGATTATGTATTTAGCATCAGTAAAAAATTTTAAAGCATTGCAACTTGGTCCAAGAAATTAATTGGGACATCATTTAAATCACAAGAGGTATGCCTGGGATTTCCCAATCACATTGCTCTGGGAAAGGAGAAAAAAAACGGAAGGCTAGCAACAAGAAATAATTCTATTGAGGGCAGCTGGGTGTCTCAGTGGATTGAGAACCAGGCCTTGAGACAGAAGTCCTATGTTCAAATCTGCCCTCAGGCACTTCCTAGCTATGTGTCCCTGGGCCAATCACTTAACCCCCCACTGCCTTGCCCTTACTGCTCTTCTGCCTTGGAACCAATGCATAGTATTGATTCTAAGGTGGAAGGCAAGGGTTTGTTTTATTAAAAAACAAATAAATAAATAATTATATCCATACACTGAAGAAAAATGTTAGATGGGGATGAATATTGGCTGCAGAAGAAAAAATTATTTTTCTCTGGCAAGTCAAGATATCATTTAGTATGCAACTTCTAGCTAGGGATGTGTTGGTAAATGTTTTACAACCAGCTTTCAAAAAAAAAAGGACAATGCACCTTTTAATTTAATCTGCATTATTAACATTTTCTCCATAACTTTCTTAAGTCTAGACATGGAGTGTTCAGGGAGGACTAACACTTCTGGTGTGACAGCTTGCTGAAATCTTTTTAGGGCTACTCATCCACTTTTGGTGTCCACCTTTCACACAACTCTCACCTGTGACTCCAAGAAGCATGAGCAGTGGCCACACTCTAGTAAACTATCTCAGGAGATGGTGGGATCCCGCAGGATCCGGGGGGTCCTGGGAGGAGAATGGCGATGGGGAAAGGAGATGAGAGACAGTTAAAGTTTCACCTGCAGCCAGGCTTCACAGAAACTGCTCCACTTTGGCTTGCACTGATTTTATTTTTATTTTTATACACTTCAAAAGATACAATCAACATAATTTCATTACTAACAACTTTTCATTCTCTAGTAACTTTCAATATTTTTCAGAGGTATGTTTGACATGTTTCCTAGGCTGTGGGGTTAACAAAACAGTCCAGTGGAGTGGGATGAATCAGCCTTTTCACGGAAGGCAATTTTTCTATTTTTCATCCATTGTCTTCCTAAGTTAACATACCAAATCAGGGAGACTTGTCTAGTTTCTAGTTTCCCATTATGTAAGCTTCTGTGTATGGGAATGGAAAATCTAAGTGAAGTTTTATTGGGGGTTTATACCTAGAGGATCCCATCTACGACTACTTATCCAATTAGACATGCAGGTTGAAAGCATACTATTCTTCATTTTATTTCCTTAATGAATGTTTCTCTAATGTAAGCAATGTATCTTGTTTCAGAAATATGTTATATGATAAAATATCTGCTTTCTTGGGGAGAGGGGGAAAGGATGGGGAAAAAAAGAATGAGACAATTTTTTGGACCTAACTAATGTGAGAATTTGTTTCTCTTAACAAGCATGTTTATTATAATTTGTTACATATTTATAATAATTGTTATGTATATTACATTATAGTTATGTTACATATTGTGTTATATAAAAAACAAAAAACTAACAAAAAAACCTCAAAGAACAAGTAACAATAAATCTAGACAATCAACAAAATAATAAATCAAGTCCTGAGTTGTAGCTTTTGCTAATTTCTCAGAGGTAAATGTTTATACTAAAAATTTTAGCAATCAGTTGAGCTTTCATAATGTGTGATCTAGGTCTAGCACAGTGCTGCATTCTACATTATTTCTTTTTAAATTAAATTAAATTAGTTTAATTTTCAGTTACAAATTTTCTGGAGACCTTCCTCTACTCCTCTTCCACCCATGTAGATAATAAGAAATAAATCATATCCTTTTTTTTTTTTTTTAACCCTTAACTTTTTGTGTATTGAAAGTGGTGGAAGAGTCGTAAGGGTAGGCAATGGGGGTCAAGTGACCTGCCCAGGGTCACACAGCTGGGAAGTGTCTGAGGCCAGATTTGAACCCAGGACCTCCGGTCTCTAGGCCTGGCTCTCAATCCACTGAGCTACCCAGCTGCCCACTAAATCATATCCTTTTAATGAGAGGGAGCTTGGAATAGTTGGATTCCGCATCACTGAAATGGAACTGATCTCTGGAAGAACTGGGTTCAAAATTCACCTCAAGTACTTACTAATTTTGTTACCTATGGCAAATCACTTACCTTCTTGGTGTCCTAAGCAACTCTTTAAAACTATAGGTTGCAGACAGGACTGTGGGTTGTGCAGATGTGGTATTTTCCTCAGTGCAGTTCCTCATACAGATGAAATCACAGATCTATTAAAAAAAATGCATAAAAATTATTTGGGAGGGGAGTATTTCCTTGATCCATAGCTGGCTGGATTTGGTGGCCTTGGATATCATCAGAGGATGATGACATCAAAGATATCATCTAAACCTGTGATAATGAGATCATAGTGTACCTTACAGGCCAACTCATTCTATCTCATTTGACAGTTGCAGAAAATGAAGTCCAGAGAAAAATTCTATTCAAGGAGACACGAATATATAGACAAGATGGAAATTTACCAGAAACAAAAGTTCTATGAAATATAGTTTTCACCCTAATACCTATGTTACAATGATTATAAGCACAAACTGATTCAAAAACACATTTATTTGCTTACAACTCTTAGATAGGTTTGCTTTTTAGTTTCAAATTTGAAAAGGCAGAAGAAAACCTGGGTTCAAATATGGCCTCAAACATTTTGTAGTTGGGTGACCCTGGGTAATGACTTAATCATATTTGTGTATCCCTTGACCTTCTACCTTAGAATTGTTGCTAGGACAGAAATAAAGGGAAGGAAGGAAGGAAGAAAAAAAGGAAGGAAGGAAGGGAGGGAGGGAGGGAGGGAGAAAGGAAGGAAGGAAAGAAAGAAGAGAGAAAAAAGGAAGGAGGGAGGGAGAAATGAAAGAAGGAAGAAAAAAGAGAAAAGAGAAAGAGAAATAAAGAGAAAAAGGCTACTGATTCTGCAAATACAACAAATATATGTAGTTTAAATTTTTTTTTGGTTTTGTGTCAATGCTTAAAATGTCAGTTCAAAACAGGAGATAATAATATCTAAAGTGTAAATACAAGTAGTTGCTTTCTTAATTACTGTAAGAGGCTTTTCCCTCCCTCCCTAACATACCAAACATGGTATTATATTCTAAACATCTTTTAAAGCCAGATGACTCCCTCCTAATTACTTGCTGAGTAATTTCAATCTCTGACTCTAATTGAAAGGACAAATAATATCCATAAGATCATAGCCTTACAGATGGACCATTTGGTCCAACCCTCTCATTTTACAGATGTAGAAACTGAGACCTAGAAAGACTAAATGATTTCTCCAAGGGCACATAAGGGTATAAGTGGCAAAGCTATAGGGGCAGCTGGATGGCTCAGTGGATTGAGAGCCAGGCCTAGAGGCAGAAGGTCCTAGGTTCAAATCTGGCCTCAGACACTTCCTAGTTGTGTGACCCTGGGTAAGTCACTTAACCCCCATTGCTTAGCCCTGTAACAAATAAAAAAATTAACATAGAAGGATATATATAAAAAAAAGATATTAGGGTTTAAAAAATTAAAAAAATAATAATTGGCAAAGCTAGGATTTGAGCTGAAAGCAAATCCAGCATCCTCTCCATGATATCATTCTGCCTACCCACAAAACCAAGATTGTGATTAATGATTTAAGTGTCTTACACTTAGATATTCCTATTATAAGCAAAAACAAAGAATATTGTTTCATAACCAGATTTTCATGAAATTACATAATCATTCACTTGTCATCAGAGAAGAGGAAAAATGAGAGGGAGGAAAGTTTATTTTATATATATGTATGCATGTATATATATATATGCACATATATATGAATACATAAGCATGTGAATATCTTGTTTCAGCTCAATTCAGCATTTTTATTGTTAGTAGTTGCTAGAAACTAATTTAAATTCTTAATGTGATAAGTGAGATTCTGTGAGTACTGCTCTTAGAAATGCCATCAGGGCAAAACAGAACCTAGTTATGTAGGAACTTTAGGAAAAAGAAGATTTAGGATTTCTGGCAAGGTGGCTAAGCCCAGCTCCCCATCTTCACTTCAAAATAGCAAGTATAATGTTCAAGAAAGTAAAGAACAATTACAACAAAAGGGGTAGGGGAAAAATTTTCATAAATCATTTGTAGCAGAAAAACTAGCAGAACTGGTGATGGAATACTATTGTGCTGAAGGGAATAATCAATTGGAGGAATTCCATGTGAACTGGAAAAACCTCCAGGAATTGATGTAGAGTGAAAGGAGCAGAACGAGGAGAACACTGTACACAGAGACTGATACACTGTGGCACAATCGAACACAATGGACTTCTCTACTAGCAGCAATGCAATGATACAGGACAATTTTAAGAGACTTATGAGAAAGTACCCTATCCACATCCAGAGAAAGAACTGTGGGAGTAAAAACACAGAAGAAAAAAACATTTCTTTGATCACATGGTTCAATGGAGATATGATTGGGAATGTAGACTCTAAATGATCATCACTCTATTGCAAATATTAATAATATGGAAATAGGTCTTGATCAATGATAAACGTAAAACCCAGTTGAATTGCTCATTGGCTATGGGAGGAGGGAAGTAGGAGAGAAAGGAAAGAATATGAATCATAGAAACATAGAAAAAATATTCTAAATTAATTAAATAAATAAATTTATAAAGAAGAAACTAGCAGAATACTTAATAATAATAATATTTATGTAATATTTTGAAGTTAGCAAAGAGCTTTACAAATATGATCTCATTTAATCCTTATAACAACCTTGGGAGGTAGGTGCTATTACTCTAATTTTACAGAAAAGGAAGCGAAGACAAAAGTGAAGTGACTTGCCCAAAGTCACAAAACTAGAGGCTAAATTTGAACTTCAGTCAGGTTCAAGAAAAACAATAACTCTAAAAGAGTTTCTAATTCATTGCAGCAATACTGCTGAGATGGATTTAGGCTCCAAGGCAAAATCTTTAGGATCAAATAATATTACAACAAAAATAATTAGATCCCTAGAAATGACAATCAACAAGTATTTATTAGGTGCTAACTAGGAACTGGGCATTGTGCCAGGTACTGGGAATACAAGTACAAAGAATTAACTAATCACTATTCACAAAAGGATAATTCAAATGGAGGACACCACAAATACTTCTAAAAACATGCTTCAGGACAACTAGGTGGCTCACTGGATAGAGAATGGGAGATCCTGGGTTCAAATGTTACCTTACTTCCTAGTCTTGTCACCCCAGGCAAGTCACTTGCCCTACTGCCTAGCCCTTACCACTCTTCTGCTTTTGAAAGGATACTTGTATCCATTACAAGGCAGAAGGTAAGAGTTAAAAAACCAAACAATATATATTCATCCCAAGTATAAATTAATTATATATACACATATATAAGTACATATACATATAAGTACATATATAAGAACACATACATGCACATATATAATAGTTAAAAAATGATCATTTGGAAGAGAGGGTACTAGCATTGAGGGAATCGGGAATAGATCATTAAAAGACAATGCTTGAACTAAATCTTAAATGCAGAAATGGACTTTATTAGGTGGAGCTAAGGAGGAAGTACATTCCAGGCATGTCAGACAGCAGGGCAAAAAGTCAAGAAGATTATTCTTGGGAAACAGAATCCTGAATGTGATTGATAGGTTAATTAAAAGAATTAAAGGAAGATATAAGGAGGGAAATTAGAGCACTTACTGAGGAACTTAAAAAACCAACCAAGCAAGAATCTAAAGTTGAGAATATATAGAATATTTTAATAAAGCCATACACTCTGAAAAAGAGATTAGCAGAGACAGAACACAAGAATGCCGAGAAATAAATACTAGGACAACATAAAAAGACAACAAAAAAAATTTTAAAAGGCAGGTTCCAACAATTTGTATTTGGACTAGAAGGGAAAGAAACTAGAGTGTGATTATTTGACATAAAACATAATGCAGACTTTGTACTAAATCTTTTTAAAGAGGTGATACGTTTTATGGCAAGAATAACAAGTTTCAAATTATAACTTTGAATGTTATTGATCTCTGGTATTCAAAAATCCCTTAATATGTGCCAGAAGTCTATAAAGCTAAGAAATATTCTTTATTATATAAGTGATCAAATTATGTTCAGTTTTTAAAAAGGACATTTGAATGACTGACTAGTCATCTGAAAAATTGTTCAACATGCCTAATAATCAAAAAAGTGCCAATTAAACTAGCAATTCATAGTGAGTTGTTATATATATCTATGATATCATATATCATATCACACTCATGAAATTAGCTAAAATAATAAGATTGGAGTATTCATTATTGGAAGGGATATAGAAGGAGAGAAACTGTTTCTCTACCAAAAACTGGTCAAAAGTATTCAGAATTATGAAAGGAGTTACTAAATAATTCATATTGATCCAGACATCCCACTGTTGAGTTTATATCTCAAGGAACTTAATGACAATAAGCAAAGACCCAGAGTACAAAAAAAGACCTTGCTTAATAAACTCCACTAGCTCCCTGATTAACTCCAAGATCAAATCAAGTCCTTTATTTGGCATTTAAAACTCTTCTCACTACCTTCAGAGAAAGAACTGATGAAGTCTGAATAAAAATTGAATCATAATTTTTTCACTTTCCTTTCCTTGCCTTTTTTTGCAACATGGCTAATACGAAAATATTTTTACACGATTTCATACATATAGTTGATATTACATTTCTTGCCTTCCCAATAGATGGGGGAGAAACAGAAGGGAGGGAGAACATTTAGAATTCAAAATTTAAAAAAAGAATGTTAAAAAGAAATAAATAATAAATTTATTAAGAAATAAATAAAGCTCTTCCCTTCCTGGAGCCTTCCCACTTTTCCAGATTTCTTTTTTAAAAAATCAGTTGTTAGATGCCCAGTGACTTCATTTGAGGTTTTCTTGGTAAAGATGCTGGCATGATTTGTCATTTCCTTCTCCAGCTCATTTGACAGATGAGGTAACTGAGGCAAACTGGGTAAAGTGACTTACCCAGGGTCACATATCTGTCTAGAGGCCAGATTTGAGCTCAGGAAGATAGATGTCTCCCTGCTTCCTGGTCTATTACCTGGAAAGGATGCTTTGATATGAAAAGCCACAGAGATGGCAGCACGTTAAAAAGAAGAGCCTTTTCCAGAGTCAGAGGCAATTAGAGGCATTTGGGTTATAAAAAAAATGGGGGGCAATTAGATTACAGAAGAAAGTGGAAGAACGGGAACAAAAGTAGGGATGGGAGGAAGAAGAGAGACACTGAAATACCCCACATTGTGCAAGACCCCCATCAATCAATCAACCAACTAGCAAGATTATTTGCTAGGTCCAGTGACTTGGCTGCTCTTAGGCATGTGCAACTTCACATGTGTCCAATGATAAGAGAATATTATAGAAATGGTATGGTATAGAACAAATTATGGTATAGAAATGGAACGAATTATTGTGCCATAATGAAAGAGAATTCAGCAAATCATGCTAAGACTTGGTGCAGAAAGAAGAAAAGAGAGCCAAAAGAACAATTATGTGTAATAACTGCAACAATATAAATAAAGATAACATGAAAAGGTAACAAACTTCAGGTCAAATACAGAGACTGTAAAAAAGACTTTTTTTTTAAAAACCCTTACCTTCCATCTAAGAATCAGTTCTATGGATTGGTTCTAAAGCAGAAGAACAGTAATGGGTAGGCAATTGGGGTTAAGTGACTTGCCCAGGGTCACACAGTTAAGAAGTATCTAAGGACACATTTGAACCCAGGACCTCCCATCTCCAGACCTGACTCTCTCCACTGAGCCACTGAGCTATCCTAATTCTAAAAGTCTTAATGTAATTTTAAGCCATTAAAGCTGTAAATTTATTATAGCTTTTCTCTTAAAAACCATTACCACCAAAATAAATAAATAAAAACATGTAGTGGAAAGTGACATTACCTATGAGTTACGTTAATTCTAAGGTGGTTTTTAACAGTTTGAGGAAAAGAAGGAGGGAGGTTCTTTGTGTGTTTGTGAGGTAAGGGTATCTGCTGTATCCAAGCAAAATATATTGAAATTAAAGAAATCCTAGGAAGTCAATCACCATGAGACTGCTGAGGAGTAGGAAGTTTAAATGGCACTTAATAGACTTTGGGAACAAATCAAAAAAAATTTTTATGTTCACAAATTTCACATTGCCACTAACAAACAAACCTCACAAATATAATCATGAATATAACATTTTTTAATTTTAATCTAAGCAACTTGGAATGTGTATTTTTTAATTAATTAGTCTGTTATATTAAAATACCTAGTTAACTCCCTCCCTTCCTCCCTCTCCTCCCCCACTAAGATATATAGATATAAAGATAGATATAAACTACGTATAATTTCTATTTATATCATCTATTTATCTCTATTCTCTGGAAGTGGACATAGATAAGTCATTTTTCAATTTTTCTGTTGCTGTATATAATGTTCTCTTGGATCTGCTCATTTACTCTTCATAATTTCATGCAGGTCTTTCAATGTTTTTCCAAAATTAACCTGCTCATCATTTCTTTTGGCACAGTAGCATTCCATTACAATCATATGCCATGACTTGTTTAGCCATTCCTCAATTGATGGGCATCCCTTCAATTTCCAGTTCTTTGCCACCACAAAGAGTGCTGCTTTGAGTATTTCCCCCTACCCAGTAAAGCTGAGTATCGTCATACGGGGAAGGGGAAAGGCTATTTCAAGAAATAAAAGACTTTCAAATATTTTTTAAGGAAAGACTGACATATTCCATATAAATGCCTCTAGGGAAACCTAAGGACTTGGCACTAAGGAGTTTCTTCTAAGACAGTATGGGTTTTGACTGTGACATCATCGCAACAAAGCCTGGGATTTCCCCCAGTGACCTCATTATATTTATGACCTGTCATGGATTTATTTTAAACTTTCTTGAACCCAATTATGCAATCATTTACCTGTGTTTAGGGGGAAGAAGTTTATCAGTTGGATGGATTTTCGGTCCCTAAACTTCTTTTGAGGTCCTCAGTGGTCTCTGCTAACTACATATACTTATTCCTTCTCAGCTTGAAGTCTTTGCAGAAGCCGCAGCTAGGTGGCTGTGGCTCAGTAGAGAGCCAAGCCTAGAGTCCTGGGTTCAAATACAATCTCAGATACTTCTTAGCTGTGTGACTCTGGGAAAGTCCCTTATCCTTGCCATTACTTTTCTGCCTTGGGACCACTCCTTAGTATAGATTCTAAGACAGAAGGTAAGGGTTTTTTAAAAAAACAAAAATTTGCAGAACTTATAGTTCAGATTTACCCCCATTTGTAAGACCTTCCATCTCTTTTAGTATCAGAGAAGTACCTCATTCAATAGGGTGAAAATATTATACATGGTTTTTTTGAATAAAATATTATGAAGTAGATTTTGTGAAGCAGTAATTATAATAGCATTTATATGGATTTGCCAAATGCTTTAACAAATTTCATTTGACATTCACCTCATCCCTGGGAGATTGGTGCTATTATTGTCCTTATTTTATAGATGAAGAAACTAAGACAGACAGGGGTTAAATGACTTACCTAAGGACACATAGCTACTAATTATCTAAGGTCAAATTTTAACTGTCTCCCTGACTCCAGGGTCACTGCTTCCAATATTGTCTTATTTATGAATCTTTTCGTGGACTTTGATCATGGGGACAGATCACTAATTAATTTACTGGTTGGTTAATGCTGGCCTGATCAATAAATTGATTTCCTTATAAGAGCAAATCAAAGATAAAAATTCAGAACATCAAGAATAAAGGATTAATCGGTTCTCCCATTGTACTTTTGCTCATTCCTTATCTAGAAGTCATGGAGTTAGAAATAAAAAGGACATGGGAAGTCTAGTCTAAGCCCTTCATAATATTCCAGATAGTCCCTTGTCTGATCATGTTAGTAGTTCAGGATTGGAGCCCAGTTTCTGACTCTATTCACCAAGAACTGTCATATCAGACAAGTCATTTGTCAAGTGTGCTCTAATGAGTCTAAGGAGATTCCTCATCTGTAAAATAAACAGACTAGAGCAGATTATTCCCAAGATCTAGCTGAGCTCTAAAATGGAAGCTTTGTGACCATTTTCAATGAAAGAGGTGGCAAGGGAGAGAAAAATTCGAATTCTCCTAATTTGGAAGATTAAAAAAAATTAATGTTAAAAACTTTTTACTTATAATTGGAAAAAATTGATTAAAAAAGTTAAATAAACTGAACTGATGCCATTTGTTCCTTTCCTTTTGGCAGAAGGCTCTTCTCATGGTACTATTAGTTTGGTGGGATGTCTATTGGGGCTGAAATTGACCAGACCCAAGTTCAAGTCCTACCACAGATACTTAGTGAGGGATCTTAAGTCCTATGATTTATTTAACCTCTCTTGCCCTTCAACTTCCCTCTGTAAAATAGGGATAATTATGGCATCTACCTCATAGGGACTGTAAGGATTAGTTTCTGACTTTTCTACCTTCCTCTGAAGCCTCTCCCACTCCCTTATCAGGCTTACTTTTGTGTTGCCATCCCCAATGAGATTATAAGCTCCTTGCACTTTAAACACAGTTCCTGGCATGATAGATAATAAATGTTTATTGATTGACCATATATGAAGAGATTTGAAAACTATTAAAAGTACTACATAAGTAAGCTATTATTAGGATTAGGTCAAATTGGACAATTAAAATATTTTATTCAAAGATCTTAAGTTGGTGATGGAAAAAGATGAAAAGATAATAATAGTAACCTTTAAGCTATAACAGCTCTCATTGTAATATTATGCATAGTTTGTCTTAAAAAACCCGTTAGAACAGGGGTCGGCAATGTATTGCTCTTGAGTCATATCTGGCTCTTTTGAGGGCCAGATATGGCTCTTTCTGCAGGAGTCATGAAGTCAATTTTTTTTTTCAGGTGCTATTACAAGAGCGCGCACTGTGAGCACTGTATAGTTCTCACAAAATTACATTTTTAAAAATGTGGCATTTGTGGCTCTCAAGACCAAAAAGGTTGCCAACCCCTGCTTTAGAACTTAAAAATTTAGGATTGTCCTTCATCCATGTAACTTTAATAGGCCTATACATGTATTTCTAGTCACATAACGGAACAGGTAACAAACTTATACATCAATTACTAATGGCAGCAGAGTAAGGAGCAGCTGCTTGATCTGTCCTAACCAAAGCATACAGGACTCCTCAAGGGGACATAAAAACGAATCCAGATGAACGAAGGGACCCCACAACAGGGTGCAGCATTGAAGGTACATGGAATCGGGGCATTTCCACGCTATAAAGGGGTGAAACAGCTCTCACTAAAACGCGAGGACGAAGCCCCTCTTCCACCCCCCCACATCACGTACAGCGACAAGGCCAGGGAACAAGAGTTAAGGCAGGTTTGGGGCACCCATTAAGTCACTGGCAGCTCCAGGGCTTGTTCCTAAGAGCAGCAAGAATTAGGACCCCAAGAGGCTAAAGAACGCGCATGGACTTTCCTGAGTGCCTGCGTGGGTGAAGGCATTGCCCTAGGCACGGACAAGGATCTCAAGCGCAGGCTTGGACCTCTAGTGGGGACCCTGTGCAGACGGGAGCACGGCTGTGGAAGCAGCTCCCTGAGACTGCTGAAGGAGCCTCAGGCAGAGGGGCAGACCAAGGAAGACCAGGAGGCTCATCCCTGAGAACGACAAGACCTGAGACCTCAGGAGCCTAGAGAGCGCAGACAGACCCTGAGTGTGAGGATAAAGCGCAGAAGGCGCTGGGCTAACAACAATGGCAAGCCAAAATTGAGAACCCCAGAAGAGAAAGATTATCAAGAAGAACTTTGTAACACTTGACAACTTTTACAGAGAAAATCCAGACAACAGAGGAGAACAAAAAAGAAATCATATCTGAACCTTCCCAAAATAATGAAAACTGGTCACAAGCTATTGAAGAATTCAAATCTGAGATGATGAGAAAGATGGAAGAGATCTGGCAAGAAAATAACAGTTTAAAAGGCAGAATTTCACAATTGGAAAGTGAGGCAAATCAACTGAAGACCAGAAATGTCCAGATTGAAAAGGAAAACCAGTCCCTAAAGGCTAGAATTGAGCAATTAGAAGCCAATGATCTCTCAAGACAACAAGAACAAATAAAACAAAATCAAAAGACTGATAAAATAGAAGGAAACATGAAATATCTCAATGAGAAAGTGACAGACCAAGAAAACCGGTCTAGAAGAGACAATTTGAGAATCATTGGTCTTCCAGAAAAAGCAGAAAATTATTCAGCAAAATTGCCCTGAAGTTGTACAAGAGGGCAATATAGACACTGAAAGGATCCATAGATCACCCTCTACACTAGACCCAGAAAGGACAACACGCAGGAATAGCCAAATTCAAGAGCTTCCAAGTAAAAGAAAAAATCTTACAAGAAGCCAGAAAGAGACAATTCAAATATCAAGGAGCACCAATCAGGATTATACAGGATCTGGCAGCCTCCACACTAAAAGACCGCAAGGCTTGGAATATGATATTCAGAAAGGCAAGAGAGCTGGGCCTTCAACCACGGATCAACTACCCATCAAAACTGACTATAAACTTCCAGGGGAAAGTATGGGCATTCAACAAAATTGAAGATTTCCAAGTATTTGCACAAAAAAGACCAGGACTAAATGGAAAGTTTGCTATCCAACCACAAAAACCAAGAGAAATATGAAACGGTAAATAAGAAACAGAGGGGAAAGAAAGAAAACTCATAATTTTTAAAATTTGACTCTTTAAGGGCTTCAATAAGATCTAATTATTTGTATTCCTATGTGGAGAAATGCTATGTATAATTCTCTGTAGTGAATTCTATTCACTATTATAGTATTCACTACTATAGCAATCAGAAGAATAATTCATAGGGAGAGGACGGAATACTAAATGGTCTAAGATGACATGGGGGGGTGAGAAAGAGGGGGGTGAATAGTAGGGGACACCAAGAGAAACTTGAGTGAATAAGAAAAATAGGATATTCTATTACACACAAAGAGGGCATGGGAAAGGGAAGAGAAAAATACTATTATAAGAAGGAGAGGAAGAGAGCATTGAGGTAATATTTAAACCTTACTCTCAGTGTAATTAACCCAGAGAGGGAAGAGTAGCTATATTATCCATTGGGATAAAAAACTCTAACCCTACTGAGAAAGTCAGAAGGGATAAACCAAGGGGAGCAAGGGAGTGGGGAGGTCAAAAAAGAGAGGGGAGAAGAAGGGGGAGGGAGTTCAATAGGCCTTTAAAAACAAAAAGAGGGGAATAACAAGGGAGGGGGTAGAAAGGGAAGTTAATCAAGGGAGGGGTTAAGGGATACTGGCTCAAAGCAAACCACTGGTTTAAAAGAAAATAGTGTAAGAAGAAGGGATGGGACTAAGGGAGGATACAAAAATGTCAGTGAATGCACAACTGATAATTATAACTCTGAATGTGAATGGGATGAACTCGCTCATAAAACGGAAGCAAATAGCAGAGTGGATTAAAAACCAAAATCCTACCTGTTGTCTACAAGAAACATGAGGCGGGTGGACATACACAAGTTTAAGGTTAAGGGCTTAAGCAAAATCTTTTTGGCATCAAATGAGAAAAAAGAAGGCAGGAGTGGCTATTATGATTTCTGACAAAGCCAAAGTAAAAATAAATATGATTAAAAAAGACAGGGAAAGTCATTACATCCTGATTAAAGGCAGTATAAACAATGAGGAAATAACACTGCTCAATATATATGCACCAAGTGGTATAGCATCCAAATTCATAAAGGAGAAACTGGCAGAGCTCAAGAAGGAAATAGATAGGAAAACCATAATAGTGGGAGATCTGAATAGTCCTCTTTCAGATCTAGATAAATCAAACCAAAAAATAAGAGGTAAGAGAGGTGAATGAAGTCCTAGAAAAATTAGATGTAATTGATATGTGGAGAAAAATAAATAGGGACAAAAAGGAATGCACCTTTTCAGCTGCACATGGTACATTCACAAAGATCGACCATGTAATAGGGCATAGAAACATTGCAAACAAATGCAAAAGAGCAGAAATAATAAATGTAACCTTCTCAGATCATAATGCAATAAAAATAATAATTAGTAAGGGCACCTGGACAGGCAAATCAAAAACCAATTGGAAATTAAACAATATGATTCTCCAAAACCAATTTATCAAAGAAAAAATCATAGAAACAATCAACAATTTCATTGAAGAGAATGACAATGATGAGACATCCTACCAAACTCTGTGGGATGCAGCCAAGGCAGTACTCGGGGGGAAATTTATATCCTTGAGTGCATATATTAACAAATTAAGGAGGGAAGAGATGAATGAATTAGGCACGCAACTCAAAAAACTAGAAAGTGAGCAAATTAAAAATCCTCGGATGAAAACTAAATTAGAAATACTAAAAATTAAGGGAGAAATTAATAAAATCAAAAATAAAAAACTATTGAATTAATAAATAAGACTAGAAGCTGGTATTTTGAAAAAACAGATAAAATAGACAAAGTACTGGTCAATCTAATAAAAAAAAGGAAAGAAGAAAACCAAATTGATAGTATCAAAGATGAAAAGGGAGACCTCACCTCTAATGAAGGGGAAAT
>NC_058130.1:265473645-265539306 GCF_016433145.1 Gracilinanus agilis | reverse complement strand
CCCCAAGATGTCTTGAATACTGAGGAATGAATAGCCTTCCTGAGAAGCTTTCTCCACCTTTTCCTCTCTTACAGTTAATCCATGGATAATTTTATCTAGCTAGTCATTACATTAATACTTCATACTCTTTCATTGATTATTTTCTCTTTTTACCCAAGGACAGAGTTCATAGAAAGACAGTATTTGTAATCTTAAATAGCAGTTGATCAAATTATTTAGACAATTTTAAGTCTTTTTTTTTCCCCTTTATGTCTCCCTCCAGATCTTCCAATCACTTACAACTGTGCATTCTGTAATGGCAGATCCATAATTAACTAACTTCCTTTCATCCTAAACCTTTCCCTTTCTTAGTCCTTCTGTCTTCTAGTGGTCACTGAAATCTTGCACCTTTCTGATGGCACTGCAGCCCTGACCACACTTTCTAGGGCTGTTGAGCTTTTACTTATACTCTATTCACCCCCCAAACTCAGATTACTTATTTTATTCAGTTCCCATGACTTACTCCTAATTCCATCCCAGCCACATGTAAGGATAGTCACCCACTGGATCTTACTATTTCACATATTTTCCATTTCCTTATTATAATTAAGATGAATATAGATTGATATTAAAAGAAGTATTAATATTTTAATTAAGGTCATGTTGGTAAAATATAAAAATGACTATGCGCCTGCTAAGATCTATTTCAAATTCCCTGCCATACCTTCTCCCACCTCTCCTACGTACCAAAGAGAGCAGGTACCAAAAGAGACCACCTCCAATGACCCCAGGAATCTTATCCTGTTCTGTTATGTAATCATACTTCCTGTCTACCTGCATTACAAGAGGAGTCATGGGAAATGTAGTTTCCAAGTTCTCTAAAAGTACACAGGAAGTTTGTCATATATCTAAATATTTAAAACTCGAATGATACCCA
Organism: Gracilinanus agilis; assembly: GCF_016433145.1. Classification (NCBI taxonomy): domain Eukaryota; kingdom Metazoa; phylum Chordata; class Mammalia; order Didelphimorphia; family Didelphidae; genus Gracilinanus; species Gracilinanus agilis. The sequence continues at coordinate 265,538,390 of NC_058130.1, read as the reverse complement.
AATACCTCTCAATGGAACCCCAAAAATTCCAATTAACACATTTCCCCCCTGAGATCCAGCAAAAGACTGGTCTTTTCTGTGGATCTTATATACATAGTCAACTTCTAAATTACAGGAATTTGGGGACAAAATAAAAGAGGATAAAAATTAGCCGCATTGACAAAAAGCCAATTGGGGCAGTCCCCTATTGGCATAAGAGTGTACATTTAAAACAAATGCATTCAACTCCCCATAGTTCAATCAACTGCACCCCAAAGTTCAATTTGGATCTTCATGATTGTTGTGTGCAGATGCAAAGCATGGAATCCCTGCAAAGGTACAGGGATAGCCTCACTCAGAATTCCAGGGGACCCCCCTGGAGAACTTTGGGTGAGGGGCAGTTGAGAAGGGTTGAAGACAGTTATTTGGTGGGAGTGAATGTGAGCAGACACTCTGCTTGCTACTCCTGACTTGGGGTTTCTCCTGAGGTGGCCATTGTATCATAAGCCAGTGGTTTCTACTCATAGTGTTAGCCTGTTTGTTATTACTATTCTTCATTAATATAATTATATAATTACTTAGTGATTAGAGAGTAAGATATTTATCAATAGCAAGAGAGCCAGGAGTAGCTAGCAGAATGTCTGCTCACATCCACTCCCACCAAATAACTGTCTTCAACCCTTCTCAACTGCTCCTCACCCAAAGTTCTCCAGGGGGGTCCCTTGGAATTCTGGGTGAAGCTCTCCCTGTACCTTTGCAGGGATTCCATGCTTTGCATCTGCACACAACATGATCCAGTAAAGGCTCTTCAGGCATCTTCATGGTGCCTTCTCCAAACAGGTTCATTGTCTAGATTCTGGGGAGATGGTAAATTTCTTATCCTGAAATTACTCTCAAAAGAATTTAAATTTTACATTATAGATTATAAAACACACATTCCCTTCTGAGAATTTTTACATTCCCCCCCCCCCGAAATCACTCCTAAAAGAGTTAAAATTTTACATTATAGGTTATAATACAGACATTATGATGATAAAACTTAACACCCCCCTGAGGAAAAATTCCAAATAATACCAAGAGGGTACCCGAGGTCAGCTAAGGATACATGGCTAAATCACGGGGTTGTATGAAATCAATTGGCAAAAAAATTAAAAAAATAAAATCCAAATAAAAGAGAAAAAATTAACTTGTGAATGAAATGTAAAATGTCAAAATCTCATGTGCAAAAATGTAAGGAAAAAATAAACTTATAACCGGTCCTTGAATCAAGGCCCAATTTAGGCAGTTTGCAATTACCCTTCCAGGGGCCAGGACTACAGAAGATTGTCATTCTCTATATAAGAGAAATAACAGGACTAAATATGTGAGCAAGGGAAATGTCTTTCCCTGGTCTGATTTTTCTGCACCTTCTCAGGGAATAAGGCATAATTATAGCCAATCTTGGGTGCTTTACTAGGAATTTAAGTTAAAGGGAATCGCCTCTAAAATGTTAGAAAAGCTGCAACCCCAAAACTCAAACACTAGTTTCAAGCCCTTCAGTATTGGCATAGAACATCCTCAATCCATGGTTTGCATGGCCTTTTGCTCCTTGGCCCTCTGCAGATTCTCAGTCAGTCTCCATAATCTTGTGGCACTTTTTTTTTCCTTCTCCTGGAATCAGACAGAGAGACATTAAATCACAGTCCCATAATGTTTAGCAATAATTGGCAGGTTACCATAGTCTAAGGCTTTTCATGTATGCATTAATATTATAGCAAATATATATATGTATATATATACACATTAAGCTTATATCACTGTAAAATCAAAAAAGTATCAACATTGATTATATTTACTTCAAGTACAAAAATGAGAAAAAAGGAAAAAATCAATTGGTCTATTAAAAAAATTAAAAGGAAAAGCAATAAGAAAATTAAAAATTCAGGGAAAAAATACAATGCTCTCAAGGATAAAAAATGAGAGAAAAGAACACATATTGCATTGCACATGCAAGGAAGAAAAATAAAAGAATGTTTTAAAAATAAAACAATATATAGCTTAGAACTAGTGAAAGGTTTTTTTAGCCAAAAATGAGATCATTTCCTGTTAAGCTTTTGCATGCTGTGATAGTAAGTGGTTTTTACAAAATAGCAGATTCATAATGCACATTCAAATAAAGTACCATAACTCCCAATAACATATTTAAAGACAACAGAAAACAAGCCCATCATTATAATCACTTGCTATGATGTTTATTTTTTATTTTTATTTTTTGGGGGGAAAGGCTTCCTATAGGGCAAGCAATTTCATTTATTTATTTATTTTAACATTTAATGATATTTATTTTTTAGAAAAGTTAACATGGTTACATGATTCATGCTCTTACTTTCCTCTTCACCCCCAACCTCCCCCTCCCCCATAGCCGATGCACATTTCCACTGGTTTTAATATGTGTCATTGATCAAGATGTATTTTCAAATTGTTGATAGTTGCATTGGTGTGGTAGTTTCAGGTCTACATCCCCAATCATGTCCTCTTCAATCCATGTGTTCAAGTAGTTGTTTTTCTTCCATGTTTCGACTCCTGCAGTAATTCCTCTGAATGTGGGTAGCTTTCTTTTCCATAAATCCCTCAGAATTGTCCTGGGTCATTGCATTGCTGCTAGTAGAGAAGTCCATTACATTCGATTTTTACCACATTGTACACAGGTCTCTGTGTACAATGTTCTTCTGGTTCTGCTCCTTTCACTCTGCATCAATTCCTGAAGGTCTTTCCAGTTCACATGGAATTCCTCCAGTTTATTATTCCTTTGAGCACAATAGTATTCCAACACCAGCAGGTGTAATTTTGTCAAGCAAGGAAAGCCTTCAATTTCTTTGGGCTGTCAATAAGTAAATCAATCCAATATCAATGTAAGGGATCTGATCAGGGTGACCTGGTGTCCCATACACCTTTCTCTGGACCATGTAGGACACGGAGATATCTACATTCCCTTCCAGGGCCATTAAACCTTGAATGTACGGAGTTTGGTAGGATGTCTCATCATTGTCATTCTCTTCAATGAAATTGTTGATTGTTTCTATGATTTCTTCTTTGACAATTTGGTTTTGGAGAATCATATTGTTTAATTTCCAATTGGTTTTTGACTTGCCTGTCCAGGTGCCCTTACTGATTATTATTTTTATCGCATTATGATCTGAGAAGGTTACATTTATTATATCTGCTCTTTTGCATTTGTTTGCCATGATTCTATGCCCTATTACATGGTCAATCTTTGTAAATGTACCATGTGCAGCTGAAAAGAAGGTGTATTCCTTTTTGTCCCTATTTATTTTTCTCCACATATCAATTAAATCTAATTTTTCTAGGACTTCATTCATCTCTCTTACTTCTTCCTTATTTATTTTTTGGTTTGATTTATCTAGATCTGAAAGAGGAATATTTAGATCTCCCACTAGTATGGTTTTACTGTCTCTTTCCTTCTTGAGCTCTGCCAGTTTCTCCTTTATGAATTTGGATGCTATGCATTTGGTGCATACATATTGAGCACTATTGTTTCCTCATTGTCTATACTGCCTTTTATCAGGATGTAATTACCTTCCCTGTCTTTTTAAATCATATCTATTTTTACTTTGGCTTTGTCAAAAATCATGATCACCATTCCTGCCTTCTTTTTGTCATTTGAAGCCCAAAAGATTTACTCAAGCCCTTAACCTTAAACCTGTGTATGTCCACCCGCCTCATATGTGTTTCTTGTAGATAACATATGGTAGGATTTTGATTTCTAATCCACTCTGCTATTTGCTTCTGTTTTATGGGCGAGTTCATCCCATTCACATTCAGAGTTATAATTATCAGTTGTGTATTCCCCAACATTTTGGTATCCTCTCCTAGTTCTACTCTTTCTTCTTACACTATTTCCTTTTAAACCAGTGGTTTGCTTTAAGGTAGTAACTATTCTCCCCTCCCTTGATTTACTTCCCTTTCTACCCCCTCCCTTATTATTCCCCTCTTTTTATTTTTAAGGCCTAATGAATTCCCTCCCCCTTCTTCCACCCTCCCTTTTTTGACCTCCCCACTACCCTGCTCCCCTTGGTTTATCCCTTCTGACTTTCTCAGTAGGGTTAGATAGAGTTTTATATCCCAATGGATATAGCTACTCTTCCCTCTCAAGGTTAATTCCACTGAGAGTAAGGTTTAAATATTACCTCTTAATGCTCTCTTCCTCTCCTTCTTATAATAGTATTCTTCCCCTCCCCTTCCCATGCCCTCTTTGTGTGTAATAGAATATCCTATTTTTTTATTCTCTTGGTGCCATCTACTATTCACCCCCATCTTAGACAATTTAGTACTCCAACCTCTCCCTGTGAATAATTCTTCTAATTACTATAATAGTGGATAGTATAATAGTGAATAGAGTTCATTACAGAGAATTATGCATAACATTTCTCCATATAGGAATACAAATAATTAGGTCTTATTCCAGCCCTTAAAGAAGCAAATTTAAAAATAAGAGTTTTCTTTCTTTCCCCTCTGTTCCTTATTTACCTTTTCATGTTTCTCTTGGTTTTTGTGGTTGGATATCGAACTTTCCATTTAGTCCTGGTCTTTTCTGTGCAAATACTTGGAAATCTTCTATCTTGTTGAATGCTCAAACTTTCCCCTGGAAGTATATAGTCAGTTTTGATGGGTAGGTGATCTTCGATTGTAGACCCAGTTCTCTTGCCTTTCTGAATATCATATTCCAAGCCTTGCGGTCTTTTAGTGGGGAGGCTGCCAGATCCTGTGTGATCCTTATTGGTGCTCCTTGATATCTGAATTGTCTCTTTATGGCTTCTTGTAAAATTTTTTTCTTTTACTTGGAAACTCTTGAATTTGGCTATTATATTCCTGGGGGTTGTCTTTTCAGGGTCTAGTGTAGAGGATGATCTATAGATCCTTTCAATGTCTATATTGTCCTCTTGTTGTAGAACTTCAGGGCAGTTTTGCTGAATAATTTCTTTTAGTATGGAGTCCAAATTTCTATTAATTTCTGCTTTTTCAGGAAGACCAATGATTCTCAAATTGTCTCTTCTAGACCTGTTTTCTTGAACTGTCAATTTCTCATTGAGATATTTCATGTTTCCTCCTATTTTATCAGTCTTTTGATTTTGTTTTATTTGTTCTTGCTGTCTTGAGAAATCATTAGCTTCTAATTGCTCAATTCTAGCCTTTAGAGACTGGTTTTTCTTTTCAACATGGTCATTTCTGGTCTTCAATTTACTTGCCTCACTTTCCAATTATGAAATTTTGCCTTTAAATCTGTTATTTTCTTACCAGATCTCTTCCATCTTTCTTATCCCCTTGGATTTGAACTCTTCAATAGCTTGTGACCAGTTTTCATTATTTTGGGAAGGTTTGGATATGATTATTTGTTTGTTCTCCTCTGTTGTTTGCTCTGTTGTCTGGATTTTCTCTGTGTAAAAGTTGTCAAGTGTTAAAGATTTCTTCCTGTTGATCTTTCTCTTTTAGGATTCTTATGGATGGCTTGCCATTGTGAGCCGCATGCCCTCTCAGGTTTATCCTCACATCCAGGGTCTGTCTGCACTCTTTAGGCTCATGAGGTCTCAGGTCTAGTTATTCTCAGGGTCAAGCCTCCTGGTAGTCCCCTTGCTTGTTCCTCTGCCTGAAGTTCCTTTAGCAGTCTCAGGGTGCTGCGTCCACAGTCATGCACCCCTCTGCACTGGGTCCCTACCCAAGGTCCATACCTGTGCTCAGGATCTGCATCCACGCCTGTGCTCAGGGTCTGTGTTCAAAGTCCATGTGTTCTTTAGCCTTTTGGGGTCTTAAGTCTTGCTGCTCTCAGGAGCAGGCCCTGTTGATCCCAGGTAGCTGCCAGGGAATTAATGGGTGCCCCAAACTTGCTCTAACTCTTTTGTGCTGGCTTTGGCACTGTAGGTGGTGTGGGGGGAGGGGGTTGCTCAGCTCACGTTTTAGTGAGAGCTGTTTCGTACCTTCATTGCTGTGCCCTGTTGTGGGGTCCCTTCGTTCGTCTGGATTTGTTGTTTTTTTTTTAAGACATTTTATTGGTCATTCATTTTTTTTATATATATTTTTAAACCCTTAACTTCTGTGTATTAGTTCCTTGGTGGAAGAGTGGTAAGGGTAGGCAATGGGGGTCAAGTGACTTGCCCAGGGTCACACAGCTGGGAAGTGTCTGAGGCCAGATTTGAACCTAGGACCTCCTGTCTCTAGGCCTGGCTCTCAATCCACTGAGCTACCCAGCTGCCCCCTGGATTTGTTTTTATGTCTTCTTGAGGAGTCCTATATGTGTGGGTTAGGAGAGGTTAAGCAAGCTGCTGCCATCTTAACCCTTTGCTATGATGTTTTAAAAAAATTGTACACTTGTCACAAATTCAACAGATGTAGTAAATCATTTAATCTTGGCTAAGATATTTTCTCAACAAACTCTATTACTGCCTCCGTAGCAATTGTGGGGCAGAGCCTAAAAAAAAAATCTGATTTAAAAAAAAATCTTCTGGGTCTAAATTATTCTCAAGAATTCTAGATCCTACTGATGGGAAAGCAAGCTAACATATAGGGACTAAACATTAACCATACAGGAGCTCTCTTGGCTTCCTGTGTAAAAAAAAAAAAAACAAGACAACAATTCTTGACAATAAAATATATAAAACCTTATCCTTTCGGACAACAATTCTTCAAAATAAATATACAAAACCTTATCATTTATACAGAAGGGTACTAGGCATCTAAGGTCAATTCTAAAGATCTCTCATAAAATTATAATTTAAATTCTCAAGGCATCAAAATATCCAAAGTTGTACACAATTATCAAGATAGAATAAAAACTTAAGACATGTGATCCTATAGTTGAGATGACAAATACGGTATACATAAGGCTTATGGGCTTATTTACAACTTAAAAATGTTTAAGATGTCCATAAATGGTACAGATAACAGAATTGGATTGATACATGTAAAAAAATGAAACCTTAAAGAAATCAAGAAATACAATATGAGAAACATTACAAGCAATGCAGTCAAAAACCTCTTTTTACCAGTTCTAATAGATTTGTTCACTCTTTGGGAGTTACAATAAAATCATAAACAGAATTAATCTAGCAGCCAAAACTTCATTAGCTTAAAATGATTCAGTGCAACAGAAAAATCAACAAAACAACAAAATTAATTCACAAAAACTAATCAGCAAAATACAATAAAATACAGAGACTTAAAAAAAAACCCATTCAGTGCTAATGTTCTAAAATCTACCTCTGGTCCAATTCAAGATCCTTCAAACTGAGCTCTGCTCTGAGCATAAGGGACATATAGTTCAAATTCTTGAGCAGGCCAAGTGTATATATGGGGGTGAATTTTTCCCCGAGTTTCAGTTTGAAATAGGCCATGTTGCCCATGCTTGCAATTTTACTTCCTGTTTGAAGAGTAAAAGCTGGAGCCATGTGGAAGCCAACTGGGGTGAAGGCTAGAAAAGCCTAGATCAAGTTTTAAGAGAACCACGTGGAGGGCAGTAGTGGAGTAAAAGCTCCTTTCAGGTTAAAAGTCATTAATGTCTACCAGGATGCAGTCAATGAGAGAGAAGGGGGAGGGGTTACTTCCCAAGTCTCAGGTTGTGGCAGAAACAGTCCCTATGAGCCTAGGCCGAGGTTTGGGATCATCGGCAGGAAACAGCAAATCAGCATTCAGGCAGAGTGTCGGCCAAAACAGCAGAGACAGCAGCAGGAATCCAGCATTGGAACAGTATAGCAGAAATAGACACCAGCACTGGGCAGCAGGAAAAAAACTAGCAACCTAGGGAGGATCTGGCAGGCAGGGCTGACAGTCTTTGAAACCAAGTTCATGGGGAATGTATGAACTAGCAGCCAGAGATAGGCTGTTGGGAAAATGGCATTCCCCTTTCCCAGAAAAGTCCCTCAAAAGAAAATATTGGGGAACAGAAAAATAACTTTCCCCTTTCGAAAAATTGCTCAAAAGAACTAAGCAAAGTGGCCAAAAAGAAAAGCTCAAAACCAGCAGAAGCATGTCTATAGCTCTGGAGAGGATTCTAAATGCTCTCAGATCTGAAAAATTGAGAGTTATGTTTCCAAAGTGGTCTACCAAACTGTTACAATTAAAATGAATATAGATTGATGTTAAAAGAAGTATTAATATTTTAATTAAGGTCATGTTGGTAAAACATAAAAATGACCACATGCCTGCTAAGATCTATTTGAAGTTCCCCTCCATACCTTCTCCCACCTCTCCTATGTACCAAAGAGAGCACACAGGTCCCAAAGAGCTCAGGTACCAAAAGAGACCACCTTCAATGACCCTAGGAATCTTATCCTATTCTGTTAAGTAATCACACTTCCTATCTACCTGCATTACAAGAGGAATCACGGGAAATGTAGTTTCCAAGTTCCCTAAAAGTCCAAAGGAAGTTTGTCATATATTTAAATATTTAAACCTCAAACGAGACCCAGATTCCTCTCAATAGAACCCCCAAAATCGCAAATAACACATTCTTAAAAATGCTGGCATTGCTCTTTTTGACCATGACTTCTATAATTCCATATCTCCCTATACCTTACTCCCTCCTCAAATCATTTTTCACCCTCCTCAAGATCTCCAATTCATTTATTTCACAGTGGGATTTCAGGTCCTTACCTTATCTTATTCTGACTTTATTTCTCTCACTCTCTACTAACTCTATAAGTTAACTAATTCTACTCTCAATCCAGTAATATGTAAATTCCTGAAATTCTTGTCCTGTCACTAATCATGGTTTGCCAGACCCCAACTCTGAATTCCTTTCTTCCTTCTATTTATGTACTACTGAATGGAACTTGATCGTGATACTGATTAGTCTGCTGCAGATTTGTTATATGATTTCACCCAGGCTAGCCAAGCAATTCCTTTACACCTCTCTGATCAGTTGACTAGCTCACATGCCCACAGTGGCAAATCCAGACATTTTCATCCCTTTTCAAGTTGTCCATCATACCGTCATCAAGAACCTCAACTCACACTTCACAAAAAAAATAAAAAACCTGAATTCATTTGTAGAAAGCTTCCCCTGTTTTCCCTCGTCATCTCATATCACTTACTATCCTCACAATCTCCTCTGTCTGTCTTTCTTTCTCTCTCTCTCTGTCTCTGTTTTTCTCTGTCTCTGTCTGTCTGTCTCCCTCCACCATCCCTCCTTTGTCTCATGAAGAAATTACTTTTCTCTTTGCTAAGGCAAAACACTTCTACACTTATTGCCTTCTGTCTGTTCCCCTTCCAGCAGATTTCCCACTGTCATCCCTGTTCTCTATGTTATCTTCAGTCTCTACTCCATCTATTGACTTCTTCCATCGTGTTTATTAACATACCCATTACTGAAAGAAGAAAATAGAATTAAATGAAAAACAACACTCCCTTTATCCTACTATCTATACCAGTGATGGGCAAACTTTTTAAAGAGGGGGCCAAAGGAAAGGAAATGCTCATCTGTCAGTCTGTTTCTAAGGTAACTCTTTCAAAGTTTCATTGTATTGTATCCTACTCATTGTATTTGTCAGATTAGGAATAATGTCTCAGGGGATGGATAGAACATTTCAGGGGGCCGCAGTTTGCCCATCACTGATCTAGACCATCTGTTGCCTGATGTTTCTTTTCTCCTTAATGAATAACCATCTTTTAAAATTTTTTAATTTTTTCCATATTACAGATCAATATAATTTTTAATATTCACTTCCTGACATTTTGCAATCCATGTTCAATCTCTCCCCTTAACCTTAACCTTCCCCAACAAGGCAATACATATGGTATAGGTTGTACAGGTAGTATCATACAATACATATTTCCATGGTCATGTTATGAAACAAGACATCTCTTGCTTACACTAGAGAAAAATTCATGGAGGAAATAAAGAAAAGAATGATATGTTTCAGTCTTGTGTGAAGGCAATTAGCTCACCTTTATTCATTCTCTAGACTTTAGTTACCAGGAATATGTCACCCCACCCAACTTGGAAGTAAGCAGGGAGGGGGGAGGTCTGTGACCCACATGTGCTAGTAAGTGACAAGTCAAAAATAAGTGACTGCGCCCCGGGCAGTCCAAAACAAGGTTGAGGTTGCCATTTGTCCATGTAGAACTGGAGGGTGGACACAGGAAGTGGCAAAACGGACTATCTTTTAAATATGATTGTAACTTCCTGTAAAGGGGATTTTGCCTTTTGAATTGAATGAGCTCATGGTGAGACCTCAGACTGTTGCCTTTCCAATTGTCACATGGGTAAGTTAGACTGACTCCCTTTCGTTTTCCTTGAAGCCTTGTTTAATTAACCTCTGTGCCCCCTTTGTTGGGGACTCTGAAGCCCTTCCTGGTTCGGGTCTCCAGACCAGGCCAGTGTAACACTCTCTCTCTGTCTCTGTCTCTCTCTCTCCCTATCTTCACCCTTCCAAATTGTAAATAAACTACCATAAAAGTCATCCTGACTTAGGTCTTTTATTTTGGAATCGGGTAATCAATTCTTGGTGACCAAACTTTAAATATCCAGTCAAACCATAATTTGTTTCCCCTTTTACAGTCTGCATTTAGACTCCATCTGCTACTTCTATGGCAGTGGGTATCCTATTTTTGTCAAGTCCCCTGGAGTCATCCTGGATCTTTACCTGCCTTATAATTGTTGTCCTTCACAATTGATCCTAACACATTATTGTTGTTCCTGTGTACAATGTTCTCCTTATTCTGTTCACTTCAATTTTTATCACTACATATAAGTCTTGCCTGTTTTTTTTGTGATCATCTTGTCATTTCTTAGGGTACAGTAATATTCCATTACAAGAATATACCACAACTTGTTCAGGCATACTCCAGTTGATGGACCATTAATAAACTTCTTGAGAAAGCTATCAATATGGGCACTTTCACATTTTCTCCTCTTATACTCTGCTATCTGACTTCTGACCCTAGTTTACTAAAACAGATCTTTCCAAATTTAACCATTGATATCTTAATTGCCAGACTTAATGGCCTTTTCCCAAAATCATCCTTCTTGACTTCCCCCGACTCCAAAGCATCCTTTTCTCATCTGACAAACTGATGTTCCTAAAGCACAGATTTTACAACATTATCCCATCCCTATCCTGCTCAATGAATTCCAGTCCTTTGATTGACATCTTAAGCTTTTCATGACCTGGCCACTTCCTACCTTTCTATACTTATACTTTACTCTCTTCCACATACTCTGTGTTCCAGCTTCAAGTACTGTGTACCATTGACTCTTTAATCTCCATGATGATCTGATGTATATGGAGGTTTTAGGGAGGACTTGCCACACTCGATGTCTATAGAGAACCTGCTCTATAACCAGAGACTAATCTGAGTGGCCTAAGGTGGTCGTTGGATGCAAAGAATAAAACAAATTGGAAGAACAGCTTGTTAGCTCATAGTACTTCAAGAAATACTGAAGTAGCCACTTTATTATAAAGGAAATTAAAGATCCCCTTTCCCCAAAAGCCCAAGAAAGTTTCCCACAGTTACAGAGAGCAGAATTTTTACTATAATCAAAACAAAAGCCTTAGAAGCCTCCAGGTGTAGATGAAAAAAATCTATGCTAAACTATCAACTATATGTGTTATCTTTAAGTGAAGCCTGGGACATCTCTGTTAGGTCGGAAAGCCCCGTCAGTTTCTCGGCCTTGATGGTATTAAACAATTTTTTGAGCCTCATTATTTTACTTTAATTCTTGGCAAAATCCCCTGCCAAGGGTTCGACCTTGGCCGTACCAGCCATCTGTATTCTTGGTCAAAGGAGAACAGAGTTAACCCCACTCCTGCTGGAGTGCTGAGAGCCCAAAGCTTTTTCAATAAGACTATAATGCATTTTGAAGGAAGGTGAGAATTATGAAAGGAATCAAAAGAGGAATCTCAGATTTTTATCTTAGATATCCCACTCCGCCTCGACCCTTTTAGGGAGAAAAACCAATACACAGCTCTGCCAGTCTGTATTGATCTTTTGTTGGGGTCCAGATAAAAATAACTACTTGAGATTCTAATTTCTCTTAATAGCTCCCAACAGATGTCTATCAAACCCTTTTCAGGGCTGGTCATCCACCTCTGGTATCCACCTGCCACCCAATTCTCATATGTGGCTACAAAAAACTATAGCATGCACAACAGCCACACCCTTGCCAAATAATCTCTTAGTATGGGCTAAACCAGGTTGAGGATAATTGACAGACCTCAAACGCATTGGTGAGTTAGGAGGAAGTATGTGAAAACTTCCCCTGGTGAAATGGGCAGATGGGAATAATTCATTCCAACAGCCATGAAGGTGGCTGAAGCAGTCACTGTGAAAGGCTTAGAACTTGGTCCAAAGAGACCAGAGTCATCTGCTGTATCCAGTCATCCTGGCTCTTGCCTTGCCATTGGACTTTAATGACTCTGGAAGAAGTGAGAATGATGACTGTAATTCTGGCTCACTTAAATGCAATTCATTCACATATTGAGACTTTACCCCATGATGCCATTGGACCTCTTTGAAAATTGAAGGATGAACAACTCTATCATCCAGCTACCCTGGCTTACTTTCAGTTTCTTGAATGCAACATTCCATCTTCCTATACCTTTGTGCTAACTATCCCCCATATCTGGGATACTCTGCCATCTGGCTTCCCTTTCCTATAAGACTCACCTAAAATCCCACTTTCTGCCAGAAGTCTTTCACAATCTATCTGTTCCTTTCCTCCTTCCCCATCACCACCACTGTTCATGCCTTTGCCTTGAATTGCTTTTCCTTCTATTCATATCTTATTTGCATTTTGTCTCCTCCTTTAGGATGTGAGTGACATTTAGGTAGGGAGAATGATTTTGCCCTATACCTTTGCAATCCCAGCACTTACCACAGTAGCTGGCACATATTAAGCATTTACAGATGTTTGTCAAGAGACTGATTTACTTGACTGATTGATGAAGGACTTTGGTTTTTCACTTTAAAGATGAGTAAATATGGAAATCTTAATAAAATGTATTCCTTTTCCTTATTCTCTCACTTCATTCAGCCAAATCTGTTCCTAATGCTAATCATTTGAAAAGAAATGTCTGTGTAGAATTTGTTTAGCCTGTGAAGGAAGTGCCAAAATAATCAACCTCTCCTAACTGGGAGAGAGAAATAAAAAAGTTTAAAACAAAAATAGAAATTCTAGTTGTAAAGCAAAAGAAGAAAAATAAATCAGTAAAACAAGAAGCTCTTTTGGTTTGCTGAGTAGAGGATATAAACCAATAAGGATGTATAACATAATGTTGACTTATAGTCATAAGGTTGGACAATATGCCAACACAGAGTGGTGTGAAATTTTGATATATGAAGAGAGACACAATCTTGAATTAAGTTTGAGAACTGCAACCTAATCAAGACTTGTTTTTAATATGTATATTTTATCTGGCTTGGTAGTTAGACACTTACCAGAGGTAGTAAGCAGTAAAAGTACATGTGATTTAACCATTAATGCCTGGACTGTGTGGCCAACCCAAGTATGTGGCCAAACCCAACTACTAGCTTTGTTATCTATCTGCCTCAGGTTCCTTCTTTGTAAAGAAAGGATAGCAATATATTTTATACATACGTCATATATTGTAACAGGAAGCCAAAGTGTTAATTAAATTTCTTTATATCTATTTAAATTTTGATGCCCTTAAAGAAAATTAATGTCATTTACCAATGACTCCCAAATAGAGTCCTCCTTTAAAAATATATATATAGAATTGAGCAAAAAAGCTGAACACATATCTGTTGTGTCTCAAAATGTATGCCTCATTCCATACCTAAAATCTATCCTTTCTCTGTGAAATGAGAGGGAGAGGTATGCCACCCAATCAGCCCTCTGAAGTCATGATTAGTCACTGTGTCTGTCAGAGTTCTAAAGGCTTTCAATGACATTTTCCTTTATATTTTGTGGTAACAATGTAAATTGCTCTCTAGTTTTGCTTCCTTCATTCTTCAAGTAAATCTTCCCAAGACTGTATGAATTTTTGGTCTAGTTGATTATTATGGTGTAGTAATATTCCAGTATACTCATATACCCCAATTTGTTTCAAAGGAAGCCTGTTTTCTTCCAATTTCTTTGCCACAATGAAGTGTTGTTAAAAATATTTCTATTATGAAGAGGTCAGTACCATCTGTGCATGACCTATTTGAAGTATATGCCTAATAATTATTTGCCCAGGTCAAAAAATTTGTACAGTTTCTTTAAATTAAAATGATTTATTACATAGGAAAACTTTTAATAATGAAAGGAGTCATCAATTAGTTATAATCATCAGCTATAGCTGGATCTGATAGGATTTACAGATTAAACTGTTTATTTATGGCTCTCTACAGGAATCAATAGGAATAAACTTATTCTTAAGATAATATAAATTTAATATAGGTGACCATAGGCCTCTCTATCCAATGACTGGAGAATGGTTGATGAAATTGTGGTACATCAGTATAATATATGTATGATTCCACCATAATTTCATGACAGATCTCATAGATTGGTGTGGAAGGATTGTCAGAGCAGTCCTAGTTTTTGCTGCTACTGAGCAACCATCTTGGCTCCTTCACCCCCTGATAGATAGTGTTATAATTATGGGAGGTCTCTTGATCTATTTGAGATGGTAAATTGATGTACAGAGAGAAATAAGATGGCCCTTCTCCCTTATAACAGTTGCCCAGGCAGGATCCTTCAGGTCTAAGAGGTATATCCCTTCAGGACCCACCTGGGGTTAATTGATATGTTGATTTGGGCTCTTTAGCTAGGATAACACCTAGTATTCTGACTTCGATTTCTCCCTTTCCAAAACAAGCTTGGAAACTGCTTTAGGAAGGTACTTTAAACTTTATATTAAACAAGTAGGATATGGGTAAAAGACTGTGGTATAGGAGACCCTATTCTAATGGTTATTAACGAAATCTCAACTGCTAGCAGATGAAGAATCAATGTAGCTTCCCTCTGGTTCAGTCTGGCCAGGACAAAACCAGAGTAGGTAAACTGCTGGGATATCGTTGACTTCTTCTTCAATAGATCTTCAGCCTTACAGTTGAGTTATTTCCACCCTTTCCACCCTCTTCTTCGTCTCCTGCCCACTTCCCGGATCCCCCCTGGGCCCTGGGAAATCTAGATATCTAGATGATGAAACTCCTAATATCTAGGGCAGTAGACTCCAAGGTGGTGGTCAGGTACAGGTTGGAACGGTATCTCAAGTACAGGAAGAGTTTGCAGAGAGATGTTTGCACTCTCTCACTCCAAGACCAGGATCCACCGATCTCCAGCCTCAGCACAGGTCAAAGACCCAGAACTTCTTCAGGATTCTCAATTGCCCTCCTCCTGCCTTTCGCATGACCTCCCTGGGAACATTCCATACAACTGACTTATTTGTCAATCAAAGGTGATCTTCAAGCTCCAAGAGATTCAATATTTTAATATTTAATATTGTGGGATATCTAAGATAAAAATCTGAGATTCCTCTCATTTTATAGATGAGGAAGCTGAGACTTAGACAAGTAATTTAACTTGCCTATGGTCACAGAGCTGGTTTCAAAAATAGAATTTTAATCCATATTTTCCTGAAAACATACTGCCTACCTCATCTTGAAGGTGCCAAGAAGAGTTCTCTCTTCTTCAGACTAAATATCCCTAGCTTCTTTTTATTTTATTTTTTGTAACCCTTACCTTCTTTCTTACAATTGATAATAAGTATTGGCTCCAAGGCAGAAAAGTGGCAAGGGCTAGGCAATTGAGATTAAGTAACTTGTCCAGGGTCACCCAGCAAAGAAGTGTCTGAAGCCATGTTGGCCCAGGACCCCCATCTCTAGACCTGGCTCTCTATCCACTGAGCCTCTTGGCTGACCCTCTGTAGTTTCCTAAATCCTCAAATGGCATGTTCTCCAGTCCCCTCACCATTCTAGTTACCCTTCTTTGGACTCTCAGCAGCTTACCTCTCCTTCCTCCCTTTAGCATGGAGGCTCTTGAGGGTATTGCCAGTGAAGAGCAAGCTATCAGGTTTTACTATGCTGGACGCCCTTTGAGTATGGCTTAGGCGACCAACTGAGTTTGTTGCCTGATGACCAGACTAGTTAAGCATAGAAAAGTTGACCACAAGATGATGAATTCTTTGGCTATGGCAACCCATGACATTTCTATTCTTTGAAACCTCAACTGATCTGTGATCTCACTGATATGTATGTTCACTCCCATGATACAGATCACAGACCATCTGTGCTTTTTCATCTTCTATTATTCTTGTCCATATCCTTCTATACATATTTCAGAGCAGATTTCTCCAACCTGGTGGGAGCCTCCCTCTAGTTCTCTTGCACTGCAGATACCTGTGGAACCCACAGCCTGTTTGTTTATTGCTTATCATTAGCAATATGACTGGCCTACCTAATTTCCTGATGGTAATTCTCTGATGATGGCGCCTAATCACCTCTTCAGAGGTGATACATTGCAGCCTGCCCGATCCATGACTTTGGTTCTTCAAAGATCATGTGATTCCATGACTTGAAGTCATACAACATCACTAGGAAAATATTGATGCTAAAACGATGTGTCCTCCAGACACTTGCTAGCTGTGTGACCCTAGGAAAGTCACTTACAATACAGAATATTGATTCCATGATGGAAGGTAAAGGATTTTTTTAATGTGTTCTTCGTTTCAGAAAGAAGCTTAGGATGATTAAAAATCACTTAGAATGATTAAAAAACACCGCATTTTCCCCAAAAGCAATCCAGACTGTTCTTCTCCTATTCATTTCATCCCAGCTCACTCTTCCCATTTGTAGGGTTTTCCAAGATATATGAAATGATAGGGAGCAGCTAGGTGGTTCAGTGGAGTGAGAGCCAGGTCTAGAGTCTGGAGGTCCTGGGTTCAAATTTGATTTCATAGCTATGTGACCCTGGGCAAGTCACTTAAAGTCCATTGCCTCACCCTTACTACTCTTCTGAACTAATACATAGTGTTGATTCTAAGACAGAGGTAAGGATTGGAAAAAAAAAAAAAAAGAAAGAAAGTATAGGTAATTTTATGAGTTTCACATGCAAGGATATATAAGTTGGTAATCCACAAAATAATGAAATACTAAAAGGCTCTCAGATCTGGTAGCTTTCCTCTGCTTTTACATACTAGAAGAAAGGAAGGAAATACTGTATGCCAGACACTGTGCTAAAGGCTTTAAATTTTGATCGTCACAACAATCTCAGGAAAGAAGAACTATTATTATCCCCATTTTGCAATTGAGACAACTGAAACAAATAAAGGTTAAGTGAGTTGCCCAGGGCCACAACACTAGTAATTGTCTGAGGCCAGATTTGAAAATAAAGGAGACCGAATATTCTATCCATTATACCACCTTGCTGCTTCATGGTGTTAGAACAGTAGAAAAGGGGCAAATAGGGGCATGGCAATTTTCTTTTTGTTATGGCTAGTGGGTAACTGCAATATTGTTACACCTGAACTACAAGCTTGTAGGATATAAAGTATCTCCACTAGAACTTGAATATGTATCAGGGACTTATGAATTTAATTTATTTATATATTTTTTGCTCTCCTCTTGTTTTGGGGAGAGGTAATCTAAATATTATTTAATTCCTCCTTACATCAGTAACCTTGTAGCTTAGCCATACATCCTTTACCAAGTCTATTGATATTAAAAATGAATATTCACTGTGTTGGAACATTATTTTGTGTTATCATCAGGTTATGTTAGGATCAGATCCTGGGCAGCAGCTCATCCTCCTGAGGGGAGACTGGAAAGTTGTCCTATGCCTAAGATTTCTTTAAATCAATTTTAGGGAAAGATATCATCAATAACCTGAACCAGGAAAGCAGATCTCGAGAAGAAGATGCTATGAGGACCATCATGATTCCAGATGGACTAAAAAGGTGACAGCAATAAAGGATGTTGCCAGAACTCAAACACTACATCATGAGACTCTGAGTGAGCCTTTGAATATAATAGGGTGGAGGGGGTTTTGAGCCCACCACCCACTTTATTTTACCATGAGCCATTATTTTATCTTGATTATAAAACCCTTGTGCTCCCAAAAAAGGAATGCCCCATAATGACTCCTTGTCAATTTACCTTCAATCATTTTGTTGTTGTTGTTTTTAAGAAACACCCAAAGTATAGTTAGATTCTCCTTGAAATTTATAATTTCTTTGGGCCCTCATACACCCTGATGAAACAATCTTGAAATATATAGATATTATATATATGGGATGATTCACTGGGGAGACTAAGTTTCCCAAAGAATCAGAGTGGGGAGACTAACATGTTAATCTCCCTAAGAATCAGAGAGGGGAATTGTGTGAATTTAATAAAATTGTACCCTTTATTCCTTTGGAAAACCCATTTGGTCAGTCAGTCCCACCCTTTGACTGGGCACACCTATGTATTATGGAAAGATACCAGAGGCCTCTTGGTTCCCCGGTGTCCTGGAAGAGGCTGATCCCTTGTCACTTCTGACCCCCTGACATCTAGACGACAGCTTGCTCTTTGGGGCTAGAGAGTCTTCCTGGAATAGCAGCACTGGGCAAGCAAATAGAGACAAGCAAGGCAAACTCAGTCTAGTTAGGCACAATTGGGTGATTACATGACTCTTTCTCTTATTCCAACCTTTACTAATAAATAATTATGAATTAATATACAGTCTCTAGAGAACTTTCATCGTAACAATGGCCTAGATCTAAAGCATATATAACCTAAATGTATTCTAAACATAAAATCATTGACCAACTAGTTTTACTACTAGACATCATATCATATTTGATATTATATCAAAATTGACTTTCCCCAATAAGTGAAACCAGAAGACAAGTGGAAGTTGCCACTAATGAGTTCTCTATAGAAAGGAAAAAGCAGCTAAGCATAGAGGTAGATAGAGTGCTGGGTATGGGGTCGGAGAGATTCTTTTTTCTGAGTTCAAATCTGGCCTCAGACACTTAATCTAGACAAGTCATTTAACTCTGTTTGCTTCAGTTTCCTCATCTGTAAAATGAGCTGGAAAAAGAAATGATAAACCATGCCAATATCTTTGCCAAGAAAACTCCAGATCAAGTAACAAAGACTTGGACACAAATGAACAATAAAAACAGTTTCATCATGCATCCAAAGACAACAAGTAACATCATTTCATGGGACATATTTTATGTGTCTCTTGCTTTGCAGTAGTCATAATCAGCACAAACAAAAGTATCACCTTGATGATAATTCCAACTTATGAATCAGCATCTGTTGCAGAAGATGAGGCAGTAGAGAAATTCTGTGGAGAATTTGATGAGATACTCCAAATGAAATCAACATATACTTAATGACTTCAATGCAAAGATATCCACAGAGGAGATGATGAAAAACTTTTTTACAAAATATGACTCAGGATCAAGAAGCAAATGGCCAAAGGCTTTGCAGACTCTGGAGAAGTCTTATGCCTATATATCATAAACACTTGATTCAAAAAGAGAGTCAGGAGGTACTGAACACAGTGAGTACCTAATAGCATCACCCAAAAAATGAAATTGATTATATCTTAACTGACAGGAAATGACTGGTTACTGTGTGAGTCATTTCTGAATCAGCTACTTGTGTGCAATCAAATTATCGACAAGTTAAAGCAAAGAGAAAAATTAATATCAAATTAGAAGAAAGAATAAAAAGGGGGGAGGAGGGAAATATATAACAGATAATCATCACTCCTACATGACCTACATTTAACTACATGTTAAATAAGTAATTAATGTCCACCAAAATGGGAAATGCCTTAGCGATGTTGGGAAATGGATACATGATAAAATTATGGGAAATAGACATTATCCTGGATTTCTACCATTTCTTTTGGAAGTTTAATTGATGTAAAGCAATAACCAAAAATGAAGAAAATAAAAGAATTTAGAGGTTTCTTCAGTCAATAAACATTTGATGTCTTTTCCTAGTGGAAAAAAAAAACCCAGCAGCCTAGGGCAGTTATAGTGAAGAATGTGAACTCATTTGCAGACTCTTGCAGAGGAATATTCTGGAAGAGCATAAACAGCATAACTTCATAAAAGAATAAGACATGAGATATGAGATATGGAAGAAGGAAAATTTACAAGTAGTTTAATATGAGGCATAATTAAACCACAGCATCCTGAAAGCATATAGGATGAAACTATAAGTTGAACATCAGAAAAAAAATGTGAAAGATCAGTCAACATTCCAGAACAAACTATTCTCTTCATCAAAGACAGTAGAGTCATTCAGTTTGGACTCTCACACCATCTAAGGATGCTACTCTGAAGAAGTAGAAATTGCACCAAAGCAAATAAATACAGGAAGATCAGGTAACCAGACTCTGTATCCAGAGGTAGTTCTTTTTTAGAGATGATACAACTTTGAGATTACCAATGGCTCGATTCTCAAGCAAACTAAAAGAGGAGAAGTTACCTAACAATAAGTTAAAAAAATAAAAGTATTTCTTCTATCTGTTGTCAGGAAGATAATAACTATCCCCACATATTCTAATTGCTCCTTTCTTCAAAATCTTTAAGAGAATAATATACTTGTGCCATAATGAAAATATCAGAATGACAACAAGCAAGTTCTTACAGATTATATTCTATAACAGACCACATCTTCGCAGTTGCACAATTTCCTAAAAAAATATAAAGAATACAAGTTCCTTTTTATGTATTGTTTGTTGACTACAAAAAAAGGCTTTTAGTTTCGCAAAGCAACATGCTGTCTGAATGGCTCTCCTCTAATGATGTATCTCTCATATATTTCTAAATCATACAAGATTCCTTGTTTAGAATTTATTTTAGGGGCAGCTGGGTAGCTTAGTGGATTGAGAGTCAGGCCTAGAAGACCGGAGGTTCTAGGATCTGGCCTCAGACACTTCCCAGCTCTGTGACCCTGGGCAAGTCACTTGACCCCCATTGCCCACCGCTACCACTCTTCCACCAAGGAGCCAATACACAGAAGTTAAGGGTCTTAAAAAAAAAACAAATAAATAAATAATTTATTTTAAATTTCTTTTATCAGTATCAAGCAGGACATAAGACGTAGAGATATGTGCTCTCCAGAGATATATTCCATTGTCATGGAGAGTGTCCAGTGCAAAGTTCAAGTGAAAGAAGGGTTCTCTTATAGACGGTGAGGTTCAACACATATCTTTGTTTCCGAGTAGCATTTTGCTTACTGCATCAAGTTCCAAAATACGTCCAAGTTTCCTAAATGAGTTTTATAATCACTCAAAAGAGTTTAGCCTAGTAATCAACACAGGAAAAACGAAGTAAATGAAGAATTCTGCTGTTATATAGATTAATATGTGCAGTTAGATTGACAATCAGTTGAGAGCATATATCTGGGCACATATCTTGAGTAAAAAGACAGACAGTAATAAGCTGAGCCCCAAACTGGTTAGGAAGGAGAGAATTGGCAAGGTTGCATTTGTGAAATTGTATAGCTCTTTTGACATTCACAAGCTTTCTTCTAAAACAAAGACCCATATTTTGAACACCAGTATTATTCCAGTGATTTCACTGGACTTTCTACCACAATCTAGAAAGCAGAAAATGAGACAAATGTTAACTTGGAAATAACACAGAACTACCAAAGTAGTCAGAAAAACCACTCTTTAATCAGGAATAGGGGATAGGTCCAATATTGGCCACCACATAGAGTCCAGCACTAAATACCACACAGGGCCTGCACCCTGGGAACTCTGGGAACTATATCAAATGTGATAATATGAATAAAAGGCTTAGCACAATGCCTGACCTACTTAATAAAAGTGTGTTTCTTTTTGGTAGAAGACAGATTGATAGGCAGTGATAGTGATACAAAAATTAATCTTTTTAGGCAGGATATGGTTATTAAAGATTGGAATAGGATGTTTGGAATGTGTGAGACTCTTGCTCATTAGCCAGCTGGCTGGTTAGATTAAGCTCTTTATTATGTGCTTAATTAACAACACATGTACACACCCTTGTTCAGTCAATGAGTGTGGGCATTTTCCATTAGGTCCCAAGCGTAGATTCTCAAGAGTGTGCTTGGCCACATCTATGTACACATACCCAATATGCCTATCTTGAACACAAGAAATGGTCAATTAGAAGCCAAAAAAAA
This sequence comes from Gracilinanus agilis, assembly GCF_016433145.1. NCBI lineage: Eukaryota > Metazoa > Chordata > Mammalia > Didelphimorphia > Didelphidae > Gracilinanus > Gracilinanus agilis. The sequence continues at coordinate 265,516,301 of NC_058130.1, read as the reverse complement.
ACGTTATCTTGATAGGAACAGTTCATCAAAATGGAAGAGGTACTAGACTAGAAATCCAAAGACGTGAGTTCTAGCCACGATTCTGCCAGTAGCTGATAGCATGGCTTTGAAGAAGTCATGTTCCCTCCTTAGAGACAAGATGTTTCCTCATCTCTAAAGCAAGGAAATTGTACTAGATCTTTTTCTAAATTCTGATTCATTCTTTCTTTGACCTCCTTAGAGGTCATCTTAGATCCAGCAAACTTGATAGTTACCAAGATATTTATAGTAGTGTTTTTTCTGGTAGCAAAGGACTAGAAACACAGTGAACGCTCATAATTTAGGGGGTAGATGAAGAAACTGTTATATATAAATATAATTGATCGACACTATGTTGGAAGAAAATTTTAATATGAAGAATTCAGAGAAACATAGTAACATATGTATGGACTGATGCAAAGTGAAGAACCAGGAGATAATAATATACATGTCAACAATTAGGCAAATGAAAAGAACGCAAAAAACTAATAATCGTAATGTTCAATTTTGGTTTTGATGAAGAGATAATAATAAAACATGCCTCCATCCTCTCAATAGTAAAGTGAGGGAGTACAGAGGTAGCCTATTGCTTATATTGTCACATGTGGTCATTTTATTGATTGTTTTTGTTTAACTCTTTTTCTTTGTTACAATCAAACAATGAACATTTATTAAGTGACTGCTATGTTCAAGGCACTGTGCCAAGTGCTGAGAATACAAAATAAAAGCAAAAGACAATCCCTGGCCTCAGAAAGATTACAATCTAATAGGGAAAGAGTGGGGGGATTCAGTGCAGTGTGATAGAGGTATAATCTGGAAATGATAGCACTATCAAAACAAAATCCTTTTTGTTTTTAAAAACTTTTTTTTAAACCCTTAACTTCTGTGTATTGGCTCATAGGTGGAAGAGTGGTAAGGGTGGGCAATGGGGGTAAAGTGATTTGCCCAGGGTCACACAGCTGGGAAGTGTCTGAGGCCGGATTTGAACCTAGGACCTCTGGTCTCTAGACCTGACTCTCAATCCACTGAGCTACCCAGCTGCCCCTTTAAAAACTTTTTTAAAAAAATCTTATTTATACCATAAACCAACCTAGAAGAAATCTGCTTCCAGGATGTGGGCAGAGAAGAAAAGAGAATTTTAGTCCACTAGCTTTTTAGTAAACATCCTCTGAGTACATATCTTTGGATTCAGCACTTTATTCTAACCTGGGATCCCATCCAGAGTGCCCTTACTACCATTAATTCAGATATATCATAGGCTTAATAAATATTGTTGATCAAGCCATGGTACACAGAAGGCCAAGCATCCCCTGAGGATCAGAAAGAACAGGTGGGTAATGGAAGCTGCTTTTGTGGTCTAGCTGTGAAAGGAGACTAGTAATCCTTCTCTGTTATTGGAACTTTCCTACATGACAGGTTCTAGGCAAAAAGCAAAAGTAGATAAATCTGATCTTTGGTGCCCTTCCTCCTGTGCTCTCCATTTCATTTCTTCTCCCTCTCTATGACTTCTCCCTGTCCTCTAGTGAAGGCAGCTCCTCCAGAGACTCTTCCTCGCGATTTCCTGCCCACCCTTCCCCAACACAGCCTCCATCAGATGTCCATCTCATCTTCTGTTTTTTATCTCAGGTATTAAATCAACTATAAATGATAAATTTTATTCAACGAACATTTATTTAGCACCTTATTTATGCAAGGTCTGGAAATACAAAGACAAAAATAAAACATTCGTGTCCTTCAGAGTCTCAGTAGAATCACCAAAGAATTTGCTTATAAAGTTAAAGTATGACTTTCCCCATAATTGTTTTGGTTTTTAAAGACAGCCATGAATACCCTTAATCTTTAAGACCCAAAGCAATGGAAGTTATAATGGACTGTCAGTGATTATTTTATTTCTTTTATATTGGGCAGGATGAGATGCCTTCAAATCATAATAAGTGGGCAACTGTGTATTAACCAATTATCTGTGACTAGCAGACCAACTAAGTACAGGTATTCCTTCTACATTGTGAATTTCTCCATCATGGATTTCTCCATCATGGTTTTGCAATATCTCAAGTCAGTATAAGAGATTAAATAGGAATTTCATGGGAGTCTTGTGGAAGCCAATAGAGGAAAAGTTTAGAAACTCAGAAATGCATAAAATATATATATAATATTGTATAATATCAACATATCTTATTTTTAATATAAACATACACAATTATCTTTTTTAAAGTTAACAGAAGTAAAAAAGTTGTTTTTCATATTATTTCTTTTTTAAATTTCTTTCAAGATCCTCCTCTCTTGCCAGAATCTTCTCCCAGGGTTTGTATCTAAATTCTCTTCCTTTCCTCTTAAAGACAATCTATGAATTTCTCTTTATCCTTTATCATTTATTCTTACAGAATAATAGTAAATATTGGTTCCAAGGCAGAAAAGCAGTAAGGGCTAGGCAACTGGAATAAGTGAGTTGTCCAGGGTCACACAGCTATGAAGTTTCCGAGGCTAGATTTGAACTCAGAGCCACACATCTCCAGGTCTGGTGCTCTCTTCACTGATCCACTTAGCTGCCCCTATTGTATGAGCTCTTTTTACTAAGGGATTCCCTTCTGCATCCTACCTCAGCTAGCTCAGTTTATTGCAAAATGTAAACAATTATGTGACCAAATAAAAGTCATGGGGAAATTACACTCAAATGTCAAATGAAAACTTTCTCCTTGAAAGTCACTCCCCAAACTTCCTTTGAACATCAAATTTTCATCAAGGACTAGATAATGGTTGGTTGTTTTTTCCTCCTTTCATTCCCTAACCTCCCCCCCCCCCCAATCAGGGTCATTTCACTGTTTCTTTAGTCCCTTCTTCAAATTATGATATACATGGAATAGCCAAGATATCATGGCCTACAAACTTTTACATCATTTCCTTCCTCACTGGCTATCTTCTGACTTCACTTGGTCTGGGAATACTTCCTTTCCAAATCTTCCATTCCTTTTTCTCACTCCCACCTGAAAGGATGATTTTTATTGATGGGTGACTAGAGGTTTTGCTTTATCTAGTCAAGATACCAATCCTTTCTAGATCAGGGGTCTGATGCCACCTTCCTGATCTTAAGCTAATAAACTCCAATCTGACTGCAGTTATAATAACAAGGTTTTATTGAATAAACATGATTTGAGTAAGGTGAAGTGAGTGGGTTGTAGGGTTTCCCTAATTTATACCCCAAATCTACCTTTTCCCATCATCTAATCTTTCACAAGATTTCTTTGGTTTCCCACCTTTTAGTTAAGCATAATTAAACCAGTTAAACCCTTTTACCTTGCCTGCTTGTTTCTAGACTCTGGCCTAGGGAAAGTGGGTGACAGTTAAGATCAGCTGCCATTCCTGTGTTAATCCAGTGAACTCTGGTCTTCCCATCCTGGTCCAGTCTCTCCTACAACCCAGTGTGTGTACCCACAACTATTTAGATTTATTTTAACATCCCTGGTGCCCTCCATTATCTATTTTCATAGTGTGTATATACATACTTCACACAATATGTGTGTATTAGATGCAGTATTTGAACCCCCAAGAAGGGTTCTAAGAGCTAGCATATACTGCTCTTGGTATATAGAAAATCATATATAGATTATATATAGAATCAATATATATAATCAAATTATAAGGTACCCACCTAGGGAACTAGCCTTGTAGTTCCAGACACAAACTGAAAGAAAGGATTGGAGGGGGGAAAATCAGGAAAAAGGGTGATTGCAAGTCTAAAAATATTGGGGAGGTTTTCTTTGGGAGCTCCAGTCATATCTAGAGTACCATAGGATCTTGTCTTATGAGACTGACACTCAAAGACCCCTTCCACAAGTCAAAAATTGTGCATAATAGTAAACTCTGCCATTCAACTGACAGGCTTATGAGAATCAGCAACATAAGCACTCTTGTATATTGCAACTGCTACCAGCAAAAAAATAGTGCAAATGAAACAAAGAGAAATTGCCACAATTGAAGTGCCACTGCAAGAACTTGGGGTAAAGACCTATGTGGGAGCTAATTTTTTTTTAAACCCTTACCTTATGTCTCGGCAACGTTGAGGCTACTCTAACTTCCTCTCTGCCTTGATTTCCCCTTCTGTCTATCTAAAATCTAATCTAAGCCCATGTAAATAGAATTAGATTTAGGTTTGATTACAGATGGAGCCAATGTAAGGTTTGATCCTATTCACCTTGGTTAGAAACTGTTCACCAAGGGAACTAAGTAGTTCAGATCAATAGAGCTGACAATTATTGGCAGAGGCTTTCCAAGTATGAGGAAATGCTGGAAGAAATTGATAGGTGTTGAATAGATGGCTGGTTGATCTCAGGAATCAGTCAGGTATCCACAGATATCAGGAGTTGGGCTTAAGAGATGATTATCCCTTCACAGAATCCAACTCCTTGAGTCTGTCCGACGCACTGCATTGCTACCCCTCAAGATTCCAAAATCCTTCCATTGCCTGCCTTGGATTTCTTCCTTCTGTTGTCTGTTCCTCCACTTCTCAGTTACTTTCCATCTTTCCCAAATTCCCATCTATCACACCCCCTCAAATTCTTTTGCCCTGCCCTACATCCCCTTCACACTATTGATCCTGTTAAGATTTCCTACCTAAATGATCTTGAAAATTTATTACTTAATGAAATATAAAAGGACCTTGTCCAAAACAAACTCAACCCATGCTAATCTGGGTATATGCAATTGACAATTGACAAAAATAAAGGCAGAAAAATGTGTAAAATTAAAATTATAAATCCACATCATTTCCCAGGCAGAATGGAGTCCTATAGCAATTTGCTCAGTTGCATTTGTTCTTGCTTTGAGATGCATTGGTGCAAGTTACTGCACTGTTTTGTATCAAGAATTAGCTCATGGGGGCAGCTGGGTAGCTCAGTGGATTGAGAGCCAGGCCTAGAGACAGGAGGTCCTAGGTTCAAATCTGGCCTTGGACACTTCCCAGCTGTGTGACCCTGGGCAAGTCACTTGACCCCCCTTGCCTACCCTTACCACTCTTCTGCCTTGGAGCCAATACCACACAGGAATGGCAGCTGATCTTAACTGTCACCCAGCTTTCCCTAGGCCAGAGTCTAGAAACAAGCAGGCAAGGTAAAAGGGTTTAACTGGTTTAATTATGCTTAACTAAAAGGTGGGAAAGGGATTTCTATACTTAAAACCTAATGACAAAACTACAGGGCAAGGGGAGGACTTCTCTACTCTAATCTTAGTGATCTAGCAGGCAGAGCCCAAAGGAGCAGTAATGGAATCACTGGGAGCCTATATCAAACCTGGTTCCTGCCAGGCTTGATCAGCACAGCTAAGGGCTGAGGATGGCTTTGGGGTTTCTCACAGTAATCCACCGATGATCTCTGGATGTCAAAAGCCAAGGTATCCAAGTAGAGAGAACGTGCTTGAGATGCTGTCCACCAGATCCCAAACTTTTCCTCTTTCCTTGGTGCTACTCTTGTCCCCTTGCTAGATGCCGCCACCACACAGGATCCCAGGGAAATCAGGAAGCAGGGTGTCCTTTACTCTGAGATCTCCCAGGGCTAGCCACAGTTTGTGCCAGCCCCTAATGGAGTCTCTCTCAGGGCACAAGGCACTTCTTCCTGCCCCTTCATTCTATCTTGGAATGCTCTAGCCTTCCTGCTAGGTACATCCTTAATACTTAATTAATTACTACCTAATNTTCTCACAGTAATCCACCGATGATCTCTGGATGTCAAAAGCCAAGGTATCCAAGTAGAGAGAACGTGCTTGAGATGCTGTCCACCAGATCCCAAACTTTTCCTCTTTCCTTGGTGCTACTCTTGTCCCCTTGCTAGATGCCGCCACCACACAGGATCCCAGGGAAATCAGGAAGCAGGGTGTCCTTTACTCTGAGATCTCCCAGGGCTAGCCACAGTTTGTGCCAGCCCCTAATGGAGTCTCTCTCAGGGCACAAGGCACTTCTTCCTGCCCCTTCATTCTATCTTGGAATGCTCTAGCCTTCCTGCTAGGTACATCCTTAATACTTAATTAATTACTACCTAATCTTCCTCACAACAACACACACATATATAATGTGTGTGTGTGTGTGTATATATATATATATATATATATATATATATATGTATATATATATATATGTTACATGATCTTAGGCTAGCCATTTCACCTTTAATTTTCTGGACCCTCTATTTCTTGATCTACAAAATGAGTGAGTTGTCCTAGATCACCTCTGAGATCCCTTCTAGCTATAAATCTATGATCTTCAGTTTTCCATATAATTAAAAAGGTCATCTCAACCTCAGGAGAGGCTGAGGATAGCCAAATAGATCTGAGCTTCTAAAGTTATTTTCCAAAGGGGAGAATTTAATGTAAAACGTGTTGCGTACAGGACCAGAAACCAAGAGACCTAGGTTCTAAGTTTGCCTCTGACATTGACTCTTTGTAATCTTGGCCAAATCAATTAATTTCTTGGAGGCTCCATTTCCTCACCTGTCAAATATAGGGACTGAGATAGATGATTTCTAAAGTCCTTCTTAGTTCTAACATTCTAGGAATCTCTGACATGAACTATTTTTTAATTTATATGTGGATTTCTCCATGAATTCTTTAGGTCTAGATTTCCCAATGATTCAGGCAAATAATTCACAGGTAAAGGGTCTAATTCTCCCATTCCCAACTTGGAACTCTGAGGAATGTAGAGGATTTCCCAGGAAGCTGGGGGAGTTGGAGGGCTCTTTATGAAAATTTTATGGTAGTTCCTCAATGGGACATTACCATCTTAATAGGAAATTCATAATCACAAGGTTCTTAATTTAAACATAGCCAAGACATTATCCTTCATTAACTCTATCCTGAAGGAGAAGAGAGAGATGAGGGTTGGGAGTTAAGTTCTGTCTTGACTCAGTCATCAGTCAAGCAAGTAGCTAAAATAAGTCCTTCCTCTAACTCCATTAAACTGCGTTCCATTTGGTGACACATTTGAAAATTAATTGAAATAAAATTAAAAAGCATAAATAAATTTTTATTTTTAAAAATTGAGACAAATGAGGGAACAAGGTTAAGCAGGGTCTGGAGGTAACAACATTCACTTGTTGGTAAAACCTTAGCCTGCTACTTGATTGTTTTCGTATTTAAAATTACCATCTGGAATTCTGGGGTAATCCAGGGTATGTTTGTTTATTTTCTCATTAATTAAAAAAATTTCAACATATCTCTTCATCAGCTAAGTTCAGAACCCTGTCCTAAGTCATTAAATATTGCTTATTTAATGAACTAGAGACTATTTTCCCAATAGTTGTTATTAATATCTCTCTATGTTAAATCCCATAATCTCTTAGGATCAAATAAGTATTACAGTTGCTGAATGTACATTTATAACAATAAAATAAAGAATTACAATATTTTAAGCTGTGAGAAAATTCATAGCAAGATTATCCCAAACCCTTACTATAATTTCAAATGACTTCTCTTCATTTCGGAGAGTATAGTCCCGTAACAGATGGTTCATTAAGGCTAGGAAATGAAGTCTTTTCACATAAATCTTCTTCATGTTCTTTATAAGATAAGATTACAATAATTTTATGAGGAAAGAAGATCTCTCCATCTCTTTTCCTGTCTTTTCTGACTTCTTTCCAGTCAAGACAAGAAAACAGACTCTAGCCTCTTTTTGAGATATTTTATTAAAAGCCTCTTTAAATTGAGAATTTCTCCAAATTTCCTTTTTACTCTTTAGAAGACCTATAGTAATCTACAATCTCTGAAGAAGAGCCCAGTAAAATATTTTTATACCTCCAAAAAATTTTTAAAAGGAGCATTGTATTTTATTTTTTTACTTTTTATTATCATGCAAAATACACTTCCATATGGGTCATTGCTATAAGAGCAAAGTCATACATGGCCAAAACCCCAAAATAAAACTATAAATACACTGATGTGAAAGACAACTCCCACAGTTCTTTTTCTGGAGATGGGTAGCATTTCTTGTCATAAGTCTTTCAGGATTAGCCTGGATCACTGTATTTCTGAGAGTAACTAAGTTTTCACAGATAATCATCATCCAATATTATTGTTACAGGGGATAATATTCTCCTGGTACTGCTTATTTTGTTCTGCATCAGTTCATACAGATCTTTCCAGTTTTTTCTGAAATCATCTTGCTCATCATTTCTTATAGCACAATAGTATTCCATCTGTATTTTAGACCACTACTGCTACTCACTGGTTATGCTTCAGGCAAGTGTGTGGAGTGTTTGTTGTTTTTTTCTCTAACAATAACAATAACAGGCACTTATCTAGAATAATGTGCCAAACAATCTCCAGTCACAGGGATAGCTATCCAAGTAGACAAAAATAGTATTAATGATCATCACTATTTAACCTGTCTGACTAATCCTTTTAAGTCTGATTTGTAAGATCATCATTCAGCAAGCATTTATTAAGCTCCTTGAGATTAGGAATTGTTTTATTATTTATGTTTTTATTTCTAGCACCTTGTACAGTATGTGGCACATAAGTGCTCAGTTGCATGTTGGCTGATTGCTACACACTATGGTAGTTTTACTGAAGAAGTTTATGTTCTATTCAAGAATATATATATTAAATTTATATATAATGATATATATGTATGTAATAAAAAATTTGAGCTGCTAGGTGGCCCAGTGGATAGAGTATGGGGCCTGGAGTTAGGAAGAACTGAGTTCAAATGTGGCCTCAGATACTTACTGTTATGTGATGTTGGGGTAGTCACTTAATATGATTTGCCTCAGTTTCCTCATCTGTAAAATAAACTGGAGAAGTAAATGGCAAACTACTCCAATATCTTTGCCAAGAAAACCCCAAATGGAGTTACAAAGAGTCAGAACTGATGACTGAACAACAAAAATACAAAACAAAATAATTACAGGGTAATTTGGGGAGGGTGATTCTTCTAGGAGCTAAAAAAGTCAAGAAAGATCTCTTGTGGGAGGTGGCAGTTGAGCTTAGGGAAGGGAAGCTAGGATTGTAAGAGACAGAGAGGTAGAGGAAGAACCAGTGTAAGGGATGAACTGAGCCTAAGCTTAGAGATGAGAGATGGAGTGTTGTGTGTGTGGGACATCCAACCTCATTACCACCCCATTACTCCCCAGAATTTGTTCTCACATGTGACAGTTGGGTCCCCAGTGGTAACTACTATACCATGGATTTTGGTTATACTATGGGTCTACATGAATAAGATTTTATGTCCTGTGAGGGTGGGGAGGAAGGGGGGAAAAATGAGACAGACTTTTGTACATAACTAATGTTTCTCTTGGATGATCATATTTATTATAATTTATCACATATTTAAAATCATATATGTTCTATCATTGTTTTGTTACATATTGTTTCATATAAAAGTTATAATTAATCACAAACAAAAAAAGATGGCATAGCAAGAACAGTAACTATAGAACTTTTCCCCCTTTAATCCTAGGACTCTACTCACTGTTTCAAAAATACACATAGCATCTATAGGTCTAGTTGAGTATTAGTACTGAGGCATGAGTCTTAGAAATACAAATGGCCAAGACTTGCCATTCTGGTACTGTAGGGTCTAGAAGTCTTTTCTCTTCCAATAGAGTCCCACCAACCTTCTGTGTGAGCCCAATGTCTCATTTGGGCAGATTGCTTAGCTGGGTTCCCCAAATCTGTTCTTTTCCTTCTCTCAACTCTCCACTGCCAGGTTCTTATCCATAATCTTTTGTTTCTGAAGCTCAAAGTCTTGAAAATTGCTTTGTCCCCTAAGTAACAGTCTCTCTTTTAGTGTTTCTGGATTGCATATCTCTAACTATGCCTCAAACTCTCCTAAATGACTCTCCAGTCCCTAGATGAGGTACTTATGGGTGAGTAGATCCAGTGGAGATACTGTGGAAAGCCTTTCCTACCCATTTCTTCTAATTTATTCAGAGAAAAATGTTTATACTTTTTAACATGTGAACACTTTGTTAATGCAAAATGTTTTGTTTTTTAGTTTTTTTATTTGTTATTGAGTTTTTAGCTTTCTCTGATTGTATCAGGAAAGAATATGGTTCTCTGTTTCTCCCTTTTTCAGGAACTAAAGGTTGATTTGACTGAACCAGAGAGTACATGAAGAGAAACAATGAATAATAAGCCTGAAAAAGTAGGTTGAACTCTGTTGTGAAAGGCTTTTAATTTCCCAGAGGAAATATGGAGTTACTAGAGGTTTGTTTTTAAAAAGAAGAAGTAGCATGGTCAGACCCATGCCTTTGAAATATCACTTAGGTTGTTATGTGGAAGATGATTTGGAAGGGGGAAAGATAAGGCAGGGAAACCAATTAGAAGGCATTGGAATAGTAGAGATCGATGGTGATGAGATCTTCAGCTAGGATGGTAGATTAGGGATTAGATATGAGATATTGTCAGGGGAGGTTTGCCAAAACTTGGCAACTGCTTGGATGAGTAAAGAGCTGGCAACCAAGAATGACTCAGAATTTCAAATCTAGTTACCTGGAAGAATGCTGGTGACTGAAAGTGGGATGTTTAGAAAAGGGGTGGGGTTGGGGAAATGAATGAGTTTTGTTTTGGATATCTTGAGTTTGGGATATGCAGTTCAAAATGTCCAATAGGCAGCTGATAATGTGGATCTGAAGCTCAGGAAAGAAACTAGGTTTAATTTTTTTAGAAAAAAGGGGGAAAAAAGAAAATGGAGGTGTCTAGGCCTAGAGACTAGAGGTCCTGGGTTCAAATTTGACCTCAGACACTTCCTACCTGTGTGATCCTGGGTAAATCAATCAACCCCCATTGCCTAGTCCTTACCATTCTTTTGCTTTGGAACCAATACAAAATGTTGATTCTAAGAGGAAGGTAAGGGGTTTTTTGGTGTGTGTGTGTTTTTTTTAAAGCAAATATGTTAGTCACCTGGATAGAAATAATAGGTAGATTCATTGGATCTGATAAGATCATACAAGATAAAGAGTATAGCAAAAGAAATTGGGGGGGAGGGTGTCCAGGATAGTGCTTTGGGAGAATACTCCCCATTAGGGAATTCTGTATGAATGATACATACAGTAATGTAGTCACATAGGTAGAAGGAGACTCAAGAAAGAGGAGTATCACAAAAACCCAGAAAGGAGAAAGGGTAGCCCACAAATGTTATTCAAGTCAAAAAAGAATAGAGATTGAGAAAAGATCATCAGATTTTGCCACTAAGAGGTCAATGGTAACTTTTTCAAGAGATCATATTCAGTTGAGTGACGAGATCTGAAGTCAGATAAGCAAAAGATAGAGATGACAGGAAGGAAAGTAGTAGCAGACAGCTTTTTCTAGGAATTTGGATTTTTTTTAAAAGATATATATGACAATACCTTGAAAAGGGTGTTAAAGTTAAATTACAAACTCCAAGTTCTTAGTTTCCATAGTTAATTCCGTAGATTATTAATAATAATCACTTGAAATAGAGAAAGCAGATAGGTAGGATTAAAGCCTAATCTAATCTAAGTCTTACCCAATGTTTCTCCACATGGCTCTCTCAGCCACAGTCCTCCGCCAACACTGACCAAGAGAACAGAGGGAGCCGTGAGTCCTGTACCACCTCTCTTATTCTAAGACTCTGCACATATCCCTGTGCATTCATGTCCATTCATGCAGCATACGCTGTGCAAAGGGGATGAGCTGGGTCTGATGAGTTTGGGGAGGGAGGGGGGCAGATTCTATTTACACGAGGGTAAAGTTTAGTTCCAAGATTTTGGGGGGTTTTGTATTATGTTTTAATTTTTTTTATTAAATATTTCCTAATTACATTTTAATCTGGTTCCAATCTATTGTGCGTTTTGCTGACCTTTTTGTGTCAGTGGACCATGAGTTTGACACTTTTTAAATGCAGGATAATCAAGAAAAGGAAGGTACTAGAATGTAAAAGGATTAAGAAAGTCTTCCCATAGAAGATAGAATTTTAGTTTTGTGTGTGTGTGTGTGTGTGTGTGTGTGTGTGTGTGTGTGTTTTTTAAACTCTTACCTTCCCTCGTGGAGTCAATACTAACTCCAAGGCAGAAGAGTGGTAAGGGTAGGCAATAGGGGTCAAGTGAGTTGCTCAGGGTCACACAGCTAGGAAGTGTCTGAGGCCAGATTTGAACCTAGGACCTCCCATCTCTAGGCCTAGCTCTCAATACACTGAGCTAACCTGCTGCCCCCAGCTGGGTTTTAAAGAAAGCAATCTCCAATATAGTAGTTATCATTTATATGGCTCTCTGAGGTTTGCAAACATTTTATGTATATTAACTTGTATGATCACATCTGATGAGAAAAGTGCTATTTCAATCCTTATTTCACATATGGAAAAACTGAGGCATATGATTAAGTGGCATATCCAGGGTCATACAGCTAATTTATGTCAGAGGAAAAAATTTGAACTCAGACTTTTCTGACTACAATTCTAACAAAATCCCCTTTGCCATCTAGCTATCCCCAATCAGTTGTCATCTTGATCTGCCTTCCTGGTATCTTGATTTATCTCCTCTCTCTAACCACACAGCCTCACCCAAGTTTAAACCCTAAAGCCTTGTTTTCCCTTGTGGCCCATCTTTCTGATCACCACCACTACCAACTACAGAATAATTTCCATCAAAAGTCAGAAAGACCCAGGTGCTTGGGAGTGGTAACATGTAGCAGACCACTGGTTTTGCTTCCCACCCAGCCATCATCTAGGATAGCAACTCCTTTAAAGGAGGGATTGAACTCTTGTGATATTTTATTACTTGCCTTCCACTTCTTTTTCTAATCTGTATTTTACAACAATGTCAAAATAACCTTCTTAAGGCACAGGTGTGACTGTGGCTCCTCAGGTTTAAAATGCTTTTACTATGCTACCACAAACACCTTGGTCTAACATAGTTCCAGGTTTTGAAAAGGATTTGGGAAAATGAGGGCATGTTTGTAGGCAGTAGATAATGAACCAGTAAATAAAGTTTGATGATTAGATGGGGGAACAAAAGGGCAGTCTTCTGGAGAAAATGAGAGTGAGGGTTCCTGTAGAGGTGTTGGCCTTGGTTAGGTAAGAAATCACCTTTTTAACAAAGCTTGGAGTAACCAGGCAGAGAATGGGAGATGCTCTACGGGGAGCAGCAAAGAATGGAGATCATGGTCAATGATGGCCTCAATTCTCAGCAAAATATAAAGAAGGGTCTTCTGGAAGAGTGGGAGAATGAGTTGCTGGGAACACATAAAGAGAGGGAAGAGATATGAAACAGCTGCTGTGAGGGGTTAAAGAATTAGGGAGGAGTAAAAGAATTACCTTGTTTTAATGATGACAATTGAGATAAGGTTAAGAAACTTGTAAGAGTTGTCATCATCATCTATGACCTACCTCCCATGTATGGGCATACCCAGGTCTTAGTACCAGGACCTCTTTTCTTTCTTTTTTTATGCTCTACTTCTTGTTCAGTTCATTAATTCCCATGACTTCAACAAGTTTCTGCAAAAGACTCCCAAATCCAGGATTAATCTTTTACCTAACCATCTCTAATTGGCTGCAGAGAGTGTTCAATAGAACATCTCAAATTCAACATGTCCAAAATAGAACTCTGTATCTTTCCTACCTAGCTTCCAACTTTCCCTCTTTCCATCTGAGTACCATGATAGGTGGCATAGTAGAAAGAATGCTGTGCTTTGGATCAGGAAGACTCATTCTTCTGATTTCAAATACAACCTTAGACACTTACTAGCTTTGTGATCATGGACAAGTTACTTAACTCTGCCTCAATTATCTCATTTGTAAAATGATCTGGAGAAGGAAATCCAGTATCTTTGCCTAGAAAACTCCAAATGGGGACACAATGGAACAACAACTGCCACAATAATTCCAGTCACTCATGTTTGGAACTTAGAGATGATCCCATGTTCTTCACTCTTGTTGCTTGTTACCAGATACCATTTCCACTTCCTCAGCATCTCTTACATCTGCCCCTTTATCTTTGTTCAAACCACAACTGCTCTAGTTCAGGCCCTCAGAATCTCTTATCTGGACTATTGCAATAGCTTGCTGACTGTTCCTCTTCCAATCACTCTGTTCTATCCATTGTTCACAGAACTGCTAAAATTATATTCTTCAAGCAAAGTTCTGATTATATTTCTCAGGACACTTCACTAAATTGCAAAGTGTTAGAAAACAATTGCAAAAAAAGTTTCTACATTTAGTTGAAAAAATTTAAAAGAAAGTTAAAACAAAAAAGGACACTTTACAGGCTAACCAGAGCCTCTAGTTTGAAATATAAAGTTCTCTAATTGACATTTGAAGAACTCTTCACAATTTGGTTACACCCTAGATTTATAGGATGAATAATGCATTTATTAGATGTTTGCTATATGCTCAGCATTATGCAAAGTTATGGAAACACAAATAAAAGAGTAAGTCATACTCTATAGGAGTTCTTGTTCTAATGGGAAAGACAATAGATTGGGAAGATTTTAGCTATGAGTCAAATGGAAAGGTTGAGTGGTCCTTAGGGGATAGCAGCAAAACAGATAGAAATGCCTTTTCTTTAACTTTTAATTTTCACTGATAAAATGGTAGACATTTCTGAACCATTTGATGATGCTTTTGGATTTTGGTAACAAGAATTTTCTTGGGTCTTTAGTAGCTATGCCTGTAGCACTTGCAGGAGCAGTTAGTAGGCTACTTCTTTATAGATGTTGCTTCCCAGGATGATGCCTGTGGGCACTGGACTGGAGGCACTGCTAATCCCAAGGCTCTTGGGTTCAGAGTTCTAGGCTATCTCCAACAGGAGCTTCAGGAAGATGGTGATCAAGGTGGTGGTAGTGATTTGAATTGCCTGGGACATACTCCCTCCTGGTTCTTTCAGGACACCTTCCTGCTTCAAGTAGCTTATACTGTCTGTGTGGCAGCTAGTTGGCAATTAATGGAAATTACTAGATCCTTTTTTATCAGAGTTATTTCCCTAGATGATAGCTATGAAGGCTGGGTGGAAAGCAGAACCAGTGATCTGGTAAGTGCTACCATTCCCAAATACCTGGTTCCTTCTGAGTTTTGGTGGAAGTTGTTCTGCAGTTGGTAGTGGTAGTAATGAAAAAGGTGGGCCACAATATAACAAGGAAAAACAACTAAGCAAAATGATCCAGGGCTTGATGGTATTCTCTCCTACTAGTTCATTCCCTCTCTGTCATGAGTTGGGGAGATATATTTCCTTATCTTTTCTCTAGGACCTTCTTTGGTTTTTCATTTGCTCAAGATTAGGCTTACTTTTAGTGATCTTTTCATGTACATTATTAAAATCACAGCATATATTTTTCTTTTGGCTCTGTTTATTTCTTTGTACATTAGTTCATACAAATCTTATTAGCAATTGAGAATATTTTTCATGTAGACATCTATAGTATATTTTAATTAAATTATGATTATTAATAATTCATTGAAATTTATTGCTGTGATAATGTGTAATGAATAGATATTAAATTATTTAATTGTTTGAATTATTCTTCCTTTAAAAACCATTTACATACTTTTTAAAAAAAAAAACCTTACCTTCTATCTTAGAATCAATACTATGTATTGGTTCCAAGGCGGAAGAGCACTAAGGGCTAGGCAATAGGGGTCAAGTGACTTTGCCCATGGTCACACAGATAGGAAGTATCTGAGGCCAGATTTGGACCTAGGACCTCCCATATCTAGATCTGGTTCTCAATCCACTGAGCCACCTAGCGCAGTCCCCAACTATTTATATATTTTAACCAGCTATCTACTATAGCTCTTAGAGTTACAGATTTGCTTCAATTCCATGATGTTTTAGAGAAGACTTTATCAGTGAGATCTAATGCAGATATTCTCCCTCCACAATGTCTCCCCTAATTCAATCTTTAAGGGTTTTTTTAATGAAAAATGTTTTAAGTTTTATGTAATTAAGAACAGAGAGATCCTCCTCTCTTTCCTCTTTTAACTCCCAAATCCAATCTTTGGCCAATTCTACTTCCACAGTATCTTAGACAGAAAGATATCCCGAAAGAAACTGAGGGTATTATATGTCAGGTGAGTCAAACCACCACCACCACCCCTTTGATTATCAGTTCTTCTTATAGAGAAAGCCTGGGAATCGGTAGCCAAATCTCCAAGACCACCAACACTGCTTTCAATCCAGAATCAATAACCATCATCTAAGAGCAATCCTTGTGAAATTCAATCAGGCCATCTTCTTATTTTTCAAATGGCTCTTAATACTTTGGCACTTTTCTGACTGACTTTTCCACAAAGCCTCATTATTAGGATAACTTCATTACTCTGTAGGATCCCATCAGTCTTGGTATACCACCTTATCACCATCCTCAGTCTCTCTGATTGGAGGGTGAGGCCATGAACTCCAAACCTCCACTTAAGGAGAGCGATCAGCTAGGACATCTCATTTCTCAGCTGTCTGCACTACTTTGGGATTTCTCTGATTGACTTCTCTACCATGGCCCCATCTTGAGTAACTTCTCCCCACCTCAACTCCCTTTTTAAGTTTCTTTTTGTATGTTGTCTTTCTCTATTTGATTATAAACTCTTTGAAGGCAGGAACTGGTTGCTTTTTTTTTTAATTTAAAACAAAAATACTGTTTATGTTTATTTATTTCAGCCATGTCCAACTCTTCGTGATCCCATTTGGAGTTTTCTTGTCAAAGATACTGGAGTAGTTTGCTATTTCCTTTTCCAACTATTTTATGGTTGAGGAAACAGGTTAAGTGACTTGCCCAGGGTTCCATTGATAGAGTCAGAGACCAGATTTGAACTCAGGCCTTCCTGTCTCCAGGTCCAGTACTCTATCCACTGCATTCACTTAGCTGCCTTCATAAGCACTTAAATGCTTTTTCGTTCATTCATTCATCAGTACCAAGTGGTCTTCTTGATGACAGCTTCATGATACAGTCTCATCCTTTATATATACTTTTCCTTACCATTTCCCTTGAGATTCTAGACCTTTGTTCTTCCAAATAAATGTTACTATTATTTTTTCTATCTTTACCAAATATCCCTTCAGTAATTTGATTAAAATAGCACTAAATATGTACATTAATTTATGTAAATCTTAAATAGACTTTAGTTTACTCGTGTTTTTGTATCCCTAGTCCCTTGCCCAATGCCTGATTGTGTCAGTGCTTAATACATGCTTATCAACAATAATTGATAACCCTTGGCCTAGAACTCCAAACTCTAAGATTACTCGTGTAGGTTCAGTCTTGGATGATTGTCCCAATATAATTGTCTTTGTTTTCTTTTGCTCTATGGTTACCCAATTCCATTTAACATCAGACACTCTTCCAGGAAAGAGAAGGAAGGTGATTCCAATGAGTCTTCCATCTGGTCTCCTTCATTAGAGGAATGGGAATTAACACCATTCCTTCAGCTCCAAATACTAGTTTCCTTACATGAACTGCTTATGGCCCTTAGAGGACTCTCCCATAATGCCAGACTCCTATGGAGAATGAAAATCTGTCTAAATCTATTAGCAAACATCTCCTTTCTTGAACACTGTCCACATTCAGAGGAAGAACTCTGGGAGTAGAAACACAGAAGAAAAACACATGGGTTGATGGGGATATGGTTGGAGATATTGACTCTAAACAAGCACCAGAGTGCAAATATCAATAATATGGAAATTGGTCTTAATCAATGACACATGTAAAACCCAGTGGAATTGCATGTTGGCTTCAGGAGGGGGTGAGAGGAGAGGAGGGAAAGAACATGAATCTTGTAACCATGTAAAAATATTCTAAATTAATTAATTAAATAAAAGTTTCCAAATTCAGACATCTCCTTTCTTATACCTTCCCCATACCAATGATTCTGAACCTCCTGTAGTCATCATCCTAATCCCATTCCACTCCTTATACCCATTCCCCTTAATCTACTCTGCCCCCTATGTCACATTCTAAAACTATCCACTGTGCTTTCTGGACTACCTACTACATAGACAGTAAATTTGTCCCCCATCCTCAGAAAACTTTCACTTGACCCACCTATCCTTCATCATCCCATATTTCTTATCTGTCCCCCAAACTCCTTCCACTTCCAAACTTCCTTATTGCCATCAAGGGAGTACCATCTTCCCAGTCTTCTTAACTACCAAACTAGGTGTGATTCTTTACTACTCATTTTTTCTCACCCTCCATATCTAGATCATTTGCCAAGAACCTGTCAACTATATAGACTATATAATATATATTTTTGAACATCACTAACATATATCCCCTTATTACTTTTGAGGCTGCCACTGTCAAGTTCAGGGCTTGGTCTTACTTCAAAAGAATTTGTCACTCAAGTTCTGTTTCATCTCAGACAAAACTTTTATTGGAGTTAGTAGGGAGATATGACCCAAGCTGGTGCAAGTGAAGCTCCAGGAATAGTGTGGGATAAGATTTTATAAAGAAAACTCTAGGTCCCTCTGCCCTTTCCTTTGGGCTGGACTGGGCTTTAAGGAGATGGACAGGCACCCCTGGGTAGCTCTACACAGGTGAGAACTAATAGAATTTTTCCTGGTGGTTGTTCATTGGAGGGAGCCAGGTATCCTGAAAGTCCCTGGCCCCTGATATGTGCTGGTCCCTGGACTGACACCCAGTCCCTATAAATCTATCCAATGCCATTTGGTGCTGGGTTGGGGTCCCAGCCCCCATCACTACCACCCTGATACAGGATCTCATCCTTACACGTACACTATTACAAAAACCTGATGACTGGTCTGCCTGCCACAAGTCTCACCCCATTTCATTAGCCATATTTCACTTAGCTATGAAAATGATCTCCCTGAAGCACAGTTCTAAGTCATAATCTTATTCAACAAACTCCAGTAGTTCCCTTATCACCTTCAGGATCAAATTTTTAAATCTTGAGCTAGATGTTCAAAGCCCTTATAAACTTTTCTCTTTGCATTTTTAGTCTTCTTTTATTTATTTATTTACTTGTTTGTTTATTACATTAAAACACCCAATTAATTCCCTCCATTCCTGTCTTAGAAAAGGCATCAGTTGGGAGCAGCTGGGTAGCTCGGTGGACTGAGAGCTAGGAAGTGTCTGAAGTGTCCAAAGTGTCTGAAGCCAAATTTGAATCCAGGACCTCCTGACTCTCTATCCACTGAGCCACCTAGTTGCCCCTCACCTTATCTATTAACAGTATTAAATTGCCTAGATTAGCCCTGATCTCATTCTCAAGTAATCAGCACTTTTCAATAATGTCATGTTCTTGCTAATATTTCACACCAACTATAAGGTAACATTTACTTAGCTTTGAGATTAAAAAGTCTTTACACATTCAGAGGAAGGACTGCAGGAGAGGAAACATAAGAAAAACAACTGCTTGAACGCATGGGTTGAGGTGGACATGATTGGGGATGTAGACTCGAAACTACCACACCAATGCAACTATCAACAATTTGGAAATAGGTCTTGATCAATGACACATGTTAAAACCAGTGGAAATGTGCATCGGCCATGGGTGGGGGCAGTGGGGGGTGAAGGGGAAAGTAGGAGCATGAATCATGTAACCATGTTAAAAATAAATATTAATAAATGTTTTAAAAAAACAATAACAACAAAAAAAGACTTTAATAAGTTCTTTTCTTTGACTTTGAAAATAACCATGCAAAGTAGGTTGGGGAAGTGTCACTTAATGTCCAATTTGCCATTGAGGAAACAGCATCAGAAAAGTGATCGATCCCCAGAATAGACCTAGTAGCAGAAGAGACAGAACCACACCCAACTCCTCAGACTTTTTCCAAGTACTACATAATAAACAAAACAGTGCCAAGAACATTAAAAGGCAAAGGCCTGTGCCTCAAAAAAAAGTTATTAATATTCAGCCACCAGCAGGTCTGCAAGCAGAGAAGAAAAGGTTTAGCAGCTTATACTGGTTGTTGATTCTGTTTTTTGATGGAAATTTGGTCTTTAATGGGATAGTAAGTTTAGTTCTCCCAGCTGAGAGAGTTCCTGTTTTTAATTCCTCCATTCCTCCATTGCTCATCAATAAAGCCAGGAGTTCATAATTGTATCCAGAACAAAAAGAAGTTAATATTTGGTATGATAGACTGAATAGCAGGAAACAACTTCCATATGCATACTCCATAGTAAAGGAAAAGGGGACGCTATGATCCTGGGGATGCTTGCTGAGCTTAGAGTGACAAACTTCTGGAGACAATAAATCTTTCTTTTATAATTCATTATTTTTTCCAGATTATAAATCAATACAATTTTCAATTATTATTTTCTGTGTTTTGCAATCCATGTTCTCTACCTCTCTCCCATTCCTCTTCCATCCCCAAGATGGCAGGTGATATGATATAGGTTGTACATGTGTTATACAGTACATAATACAGTACAAAGTTCCATGTCCATCATATTGTGAAAGAAGACACATATCACTTAAACTGGAGAAAA
This sequence comes from Gracilinanus agilis, assembly GCF_016433145.1. Taxonomy (NCBI): domain Eukaryota; kingdom Metazoa; phylum Chordata; class Mammalia; order Didelphimorphia; family Didelphidae; genus Gracilinanus; species Gracilinanus agilis. The sequence continues at coordinate 265,495,907 of NC_058130.1, read as the reverse complement.
ATTCCTGGAGGAAATAAAGTGGAAAATAGCACACTTCAATTTGTTCTCAGACTCCATCAGTTTCTTCTATAGCAATGGATTCCTGAGGTAATAAATCTTTACAAGATTGATGCTCTCCTTAGGGAGAGACCTAAGCACAGACAGAGAGAACATACGATGCCCACTATGGAGATCTTCCTGCCCCTAAGAAGTTGTTTTCTTTTTTGACTTTTGTATATCCAATACTTAGCATCTAGTAAGCACTATGGCAACATGGTTTAATGGACAGACAGTAGCCATGAAAATAAAAAAAAATAAAAAAAATAAACAGGGATTGATTCCTGCCTCTGATGTATTTCGACTATTTGACTCTGAGCAATGTTGGGGGAGGGGGAATGGAAATGAGTAAAATAAGCATTATATAAGCTCTAAGACCCTCTTCAATCAATCAATAAACTTTTTAAGTGCCTACTATGTTCCAAGTACTGTACTAAGCTCTAGAGACATAAAAGGAGGCAAAAAATAGTTTCTACCCTTAAGGAGATTGCAATCAAATTGGGAAGACTGCATACAAAGAAATATTTACAGAACAAGATATATACAGGATAAATAAGAGGGATTAGGAAGGCCTTACCAAATAAAAAGGGGTTGGGATTGTTGAGACCTTAAGGAAGACAGGAAGCAGAGATGAGGTTAGAGCATTCCAGGCAACTAGGACAGTCAGAGAAAATTCCTGGAGCAGAAAAATGGAGTATATTGTTCCTGAAATAACAAGGCCATTGTCACTGGATAGAGTTGAGAAGTAAGGGGTAAGATGACAAGAAAGATAGGAGGGGGCTAGGTCATTCAGAGCTTTTAATGGCAATAGAGCGTTTTGTATTTGATTTTTGAGGCAATAAGGGGCCAGTGGAGTTTACTTAACAGGAGAAAAGGGGACATGGTTGGGCCTGCACTTTGGAAAATCATTTAGTGGCTGGATGGAGGATAGATTGGAGTGGGGAGAGACTTGAGACAGATAGACCCTCTAAAAGGCTATTGCAATAATCCAGGTGTGAAATAAGGAAGGAAGGAAGGAAGGAAGGAAGGAAGGAAGGAAGGAAGAAAGAAAGAAAGAAAGAAAGAAAGAAAGAAAGAAAGAAAGAAAGAAAGAAAGAAAGAAAGGAGAAAAGAGGGAGGGAGGAAGGAAAGGAGGGAGGTGGAAGAAGTAAAAAGAAATTGGGTAGATGTTTTGGAAGGGTTTAGACTAGTAAAGAAGGCCACAGATTAAAGTGGGGAAACAGAAATTTGTAGAAAATGGAGAAAATTTGGGGGTCAGCTGGGTAGCTCAGTGGATTGAGAGTCAGACCTAGAGATGGGAGGTCCTAGGTTCAAATCCGGCCTCAGACACTTTCCATCTGTGTGACCCTGGGCAAGTCACTTGACCCCCATTGCCCACCCTTACCACTCTTCCACCTAGGAATCCAATACACAGAAGTTAAGGTTTTAAAAAAAAAAATTTTTTTTAAATGGAGAAAATTTGAAAGACAACAATCTCCAAGTAGAGATACTGGTCCAGATTGTACTTATTTTGTATATGAGAGAATGCTGAAGGAGAAAGAACAGAGTCAAGAAAGGTTTAAGGAGAATTATAGAGTAAGGATTTATAATGGAATTTTTGTTGTTTAATTGCTTTCAGTCATGTGAGATTCTGTGAGTCTGCCTTGCTTCTCTGTGACCCCATTGAATCTTGGCAAAGATATTGGATTAGCTCGCCATTTCCTTCTCCAATTCATTTTACAGATGAGAAAACTGATGCAAACAGGGTTAAAATTAAGTACAAGGTCATAGTAATTATCTGAAGTCAGATTTGAAGTCATGAAACTAAGTGTTCCTAGTTCTAATACCATATGCCACCTAGCTGCTCTAGCTAGTATAGTGTAATGGAGTAGAGTAGAGAGTAGAGTAGAGTAGAGTAGAGTAGAGTAGAGTAGAGTAGAGTAGAGTAGAGTAGAGTAGATGCTCTAGCTGAGTATAAAGGAATACTCAACAAAGAAAAACAGAAAGTAGTTGGTTAGACTCTTCCAGGTAAGAAAAGATAAATGGAACAATGGGAGAATAAGGTAAAAAGATAACATAAATTAGTGGGTGGCCCAAATTGGTTTAATGAATAAGAGATTGGTTCTGGGGAAAGGTGAGGAGGATATGTCTGTGGGACTATTGTGACTAGGGAAAAGGCATTTATTTGGGTGGGGTTGTCATAGAATTAAAAGGCGATAATGGCCTGCAGTGGTTTTAACCAGGTGCTCAATGTTGAGGAATAATACAAATACCCACAAGTAGTCTAAAAACAAAAATCACAATCAGACTAAAAATCTCAGCCACTATGGGGAGTGGAGAAAATTTTGAAGTGTGGTGTTTGAATTGTGAATGTGTAATGTTTGCTTTTCTGCCACAGCCGAAGGAGTGACTATTGTCCAAATGTAGATAGATCTCCCCCTTCAAGGAGAAAGGGAAAGTATTCAAATGAAGTACTCCACTTTATCCAAGAATTGGAATATAAATAATATGAAGGACTATAGGACTGAAGAAAAATCTTCAGCATCTTCTGATTCAAAGATGGTAAGATTTCTAAGATAAGTGTTCTTTCCTCATCTGGGAAGAGAAAGAGCTGAAGTCTTTCCAGAAACGAGAAGTGAACAAATGTACTGTCAGAGGAGGATGGGAAGTATTCTTTGGCATGATGAGAGAGAATTTGAGAGGACTGGGTACCACTTACAGTGGGAGCCTATCCAGAACACTGCCGCTTCTGCCATTATTGCTTCCCTGAATCAGAATCAAGAGACTGGGGGGGGGGGTGGGGGTGGGGGTGGGGGGTTGGGAGGTGAGACAACTGTAGCTGAATTATGCAGGAGTCATACAGAACAGATACAGAATGGCTATAGCTATCCCTGTTACTAATAATGAAACTGGTGGCAATTCTACTTGTTCTTTACAAGATTTTTGACTCTCACACTGAGCCTATCTTTGAAATATTCATTGCTTTTAAGAGTTTATTACTTTCTGCATTTGTCAAGTATTTCTAAAAGAAACTAATTTCCCTAAAATATCGTTCATTGTTTTTTTGTGTCCCTGGAGGAATAAATTCCACTCTCCCACTCTCTGAGATAGAAACAATCTGATTTAGATTCTAACATATGGAAATAGCATAAAACATATTTACACATTAGTCCTTTTGTGAAAGAAAACTCAAACAAAAGAAAAGTAAGGAAATAAAGTGAAATATAATACATCTCAGTTTGCATTTAGACACCATAGGTTCTTTCTCTGAAGACATATGACATTTTTCATCATGTGCCCTTGAGGATTTTTTTGGATCACTATATTGTTAGGAATAAATGAGTCATTCATAAATGTTTATCATATAATATTGCTATTACTGTGTACAATATTCTCCTGGTTCTGATTGTTTTGCTTTGCATCAATTCATGTAGATAGGCTTTTCTCAAATCATCTTTCTCATTTTTTTAATTCCTTAGCTTCTGTCCTAGAATCAATAATAAAATCAATTCCAATGCAGAAGAGCAATAAGAACTAGGCAATTGAGGTCAAATGACCTGCCCAGGGTCACAAAACTAGGAAGTGTCTGAGGCCAGATTTGAACCCAGTATCTTCTTCCTCCAGACCTGATTCTCTATCCTCGGAGCCACCCAACTGCCCCTCCTAGGTAGACTTAAAAGAAACTTCTTTCCCCTAAGGGACGGAATTAGAGCAGGTATTAGGACAATTCTCATTAGGGAAAAATCAATTCCATAGAAATACTAAAGGGGAAAAATTGGAGCCAGTGCACACAACTGTAAGTGACTAAAGACTGGGAATGCAGTTAAGCAACTGCCCCAAATTCCTATTAATCAAGAAATACCTCCCTTTAAGCTTCAGGTTGTTCAGGAAAATGTGGAGTTCCCAAATGAACCAAAGCTGAGAACCCCATGGGGAGAAAAAGGGATTTTTGATGGAAGAAGAGAGAATTCACTCTTCTTCGAAGGTTAAAGATGAATGAGTGTTACACAGACGAGGAAAGGAAATAAGAACAAATTTGAGGGTTTTGCTGGATACTCTAAGAAGGGAGCAGCTTCTTTTCCTCCAAAGAATGATAAAGTAGTGTCACAGAAGCTATCAGGTGAGATGTCATCCAATAAAGGTCAGAGAAAGAATGGAAAAGTAGGGTCAGTCAATATGCTTATTGCCTTACTGGTAGTAATTATTAATTTCCTGCACATTTACCCAGAGTAAACTACTTGTAGACCTGATAACAACAATCAAAAAAGGTCTGCAATCTCACCTGGCCATGTATTCATGATACACTGAGGGAGCAGCTAGGTGGATAGAGAGCCAGGCCTGGAAATAGGAAATCCTGTGTTCAAATCTGGCCTCAGGCTGGCCTCAGTCTGTATGATCCTGGACAAGTCACTTAACCCCAACTGCCTAGCCCTTACTTCTCTTCTGCCTTGGAATGATACTTAGTATTGATTCTAAGATAGAAAGTAAGAAGAGAGAGAGACAGATATAGAGAAAGAGACAGAAACAAAGAGAGACAGAAGCACAGAAAGAGAAGAGAAGGAGAGAGGAAGGAAGGAAGAAAGGAAGGAAGGAAGAAAGGAAGGAAGGAAGGAAGGAAGGAAGGAAGGAAGGAAGGAAGGAAGGAAGGAAGGAAGGAAGGAAGGAAATGCTTTGCATTGAGAGTGAAGAATGAAATGAACACCCAGAGCATTTGGACATTGAGAGGATTTGGACAGTGGTGGACTTTTCTTGGGTTGCTGCATAAAGCCAATGCAAGTTTGTGGTTCAGCATCTTTACCAAAAAACTTTTGAGAGCAAAGGAGTCACCCTTAGCATCAATGAGGCCCTGACTACAAAAGTGAAAACAAAAACAAGTCACAGTCTATAAAAATAGTGTTGGGAATGGCATTATGCTTGAGATGAGCATAGTTTTCAGAAGAAAACCAAAAATATTTTTAAAGGGTTTGTTTTAAAATTCTATTGAAAAAAAGAAGAGGATCAATGGAGAAAATGGCAAACCACTCCAGTATCTTTGCCAAGAAAATCCCAAGTGGAATCATGAAGAGTTGGACATGATTTTAAAATGCCTGAACAATAACTGTTCTAGAGAGATAGGATATGAAAATAATGGACCATAGGGAAAAGGACTGAGTGCTATTATTTTATCTACCTAAGAGACTTTTAAGGACAAAACAAAAATGGCTAATAAGTAGTTTATGCCCAAGATAAGCAAGGAGACAATAAGAGATCAACAAGCTTCCCCTTATGAGCTCTGGCCATTAAGCCCAAATGAATTACATACTAAGTTTCTGAACAACTGGGAGATATAATTGCTAAGCTATTATCAGTGATCTTTACTTATGACCCATTAGTGGTCAAAGGGTATGAACAAATAAAAGAAGAAATTTGAAGTATAAATGACCATTTGGAAATGTGTTCCAAATCATTAGGAGTAAGAAAAACACAAATTAAAGCAAACTTGAGCTATAACTTCATACTCTGTATATTAGCCCTAAACACCAAAATAAGGAAAATCAATGCTAGCAGGACTGTGGAAAGGCAGTCACACTAATCTGTGTTGAATAAACTTGTAAATTGGGCTAATCATTGTGGAAATAAATTTGGCATTACTGTGAGAAAAATGACAACTGTCCATACTGTTTGACCCATTGAAAGGTTACTAATGGGCATAGGCACAAGGAAGTTAAAGATGTTGAAACAATGTTTGACCACTATGGTAGGCTCTGACCAAGCCCCGTGGCAACCTTCCCTGGAACCAGATTGTTGTATAGATAAAACCCACCTTTCCTCCTACAGGTATTTAACTAGATGGGATAAGGCATCCAAAGTCACAAAAAAGAAGGGGAAGGAAGCATGAGTTGGGAAAAAACTAAGGTTGTAAAATAGGTATGTCTGGAGTCACATGGAACTTCTTGATAATTGTAGGAGAAATCCCAGGTGTGACTAACCACCACTCAGCTGATGGACATAAAAGAAAAAAGGGTCATTCCTCCCCTATCTGAGCTAGACTTCATCTCTTGCTGGCTGCTCTGATTGGGATCTAGGAGGGGCCTCATTGTGGGGAAAGAGAAGAGGAGTAGATGAGCTGACTGATATTACTGGGTCTGATCATGTGTATTTGTCCTCCCTAGATCCTCACCAGTTAAATAAACTTCTTATTCTACATGCCCCTTGTTTCTGTTTGGTCAATCATTTCTGTCCTCTTGATACCCAAGGTTAGAACAGCTTCCTCAGTCTCCTAGAAGATCATATATTATCCTAGATGATACATATCAAAACATGCAAAGCAACATTTTGTGATCACAAAGTACTAGAAACAAAGTGGATGCCATTGATTGGAAAATGGCTGAAAACCAAAAACTATGGTAATTGAATGTAATGAAGGAACATTGGGCAATATGAAATGACAAGTATGAGGCATTCAGCAGAATATGGAACAATTTCCATGAAATAATACAAAGAATAGTAAGCAGAACCAAAAGAACAAGAAATACAATTACAATGTGGGAGGCAAGAAATAATCAGTGAGAGGAAATAAATGAAAAACCAAGAATAACCTGGTTATAAGGGAGATTTACAGTCCGTAAAGGTATTTGCAACTGTCCTGGATGACATCTAACACCCAGTCCAACTGGAAAAGGGATTTTCTATAGAAGAGGGTCTCTTTCAAATGTTCCCCTTTGCAGATATTTTGCTAAGTGAATCAAGGTGAAATTTAATTCTTATACTTGGGTTCAAAAAATGAGCTTTGCAAGTACTAAAGAGCAGTTAATCTGAAAGAAGAACCTGGGGATTTCAAAGGACTACAGATAATAACAGAATGGTGCAGAATGCAAAAAGAAAAAAAAGTGATATTAGCCTGAATTGAGAGACAGACTAGACAGTCGGCAGCCAGGTGCTACAGTGGATAGAGCATTGGTCCTAGAGTCAAGAAATAATGAGTCTGAATCTAGCCTCAGATACTTGCAAGCTCTGTTACCTTGGCAAATCTTTTAACCTCTGTTTGCCTTAGTTTCTTCATCTATAAAATGGAATTAAAAGGGGCAGCTAGTTGGCTTGGTGGATAGAGAGCCAGGCCTATAGATGGGAGATCTGGGGTTCGAATTTGGCCTCAGACACTTCATAGTTATTAGAACCTGGGCAAGTCATTTAATCCCCATTGTCAAGTCCTTACCACTCTTCTGCCTTGGAATCAATATACCGTATTGATCCTAAAATGGAAAGTAGAGGTTATTAAAAAAAAAAAAAAAAAGGAAGAAAAGAAAGTAATTGAGACAATAGTTCCAGTTAATTAGTCTATTGCAAAACAAACCTACAAAAATCAATAGTTTTCTACACAGCAACAAAAAAAAATCTAGGAAAGAAATATATGAAGATAAATTCCCCTCAAGATAACTACAAAATACATAAAATATCTGGGTGTCAACTTGCCAAAGCACACTAAATACCCATGTCGATACAATCACACTATGCTTGGAAAGAAATAAAGAACAAATTAAATCATTGGAGAGCTATTTAATGCTCTTGTCTCTGGCCTGCACTAGAATAAGAAGAAACTACTAAGAGGAAGGGAGGAGTGATTGTGTTCTGGATGATTTTGTTTTTATATAAACATTTTATAGCATGTTGGTTTTAAAAAATAATATAGCAAGTACTACTATAAAATAGATTTCTTTTATGCAATTAATCTCTATGGATTGATTATTAGCTTAATTATTAAATTAATTAATTATTAAAGCTAAATAAAAAAGAGAGAAGTAACAAAAGATGGAGAATATTAAGGGAAACTTTAAAAAAATGAAGGAACAATAGCACTTCTAAACCTCAAATGATGCTATAAAACAATAATCAGCAAAAAACCACTTGGTACTGGCTAAAAAAAATAAGAAAGCAGATCAATGAAACAATCTGAACAAGGAAAAATCAGAAACAGTTGAACACAACTCAGTGTTCAACAAACCTGAAAACAGATGTTACTGAGGAAAGAATTTTATGTTTGGCAAGAATTGAAGGGAAAACTGGAAAGTAGATAGAGAGCAGGTAGGTGTAAACACTTTATATGCCATATAGCACCAAACTGGATATATATGACCTCAATCCATGTCAATGTCTTGTGCCTTCTATCTCTACTGGGCCCAACCCCCCCACCCTCTCCCTCTCTCTTCAAAGATATTTTCCCAATTACGTGTAATAATAATTTTCAACATTCATTTTCCAAATTATAAAATCCAAACCATCTCTTTCCCTTCCTTCCTTCCCTCCCTCCACTCAGAGATGGTAAGCAATTTGATCTGGGCCATATATGTATTATCATCCAGCCTGTCTCTTGAGGTAAGACTCCAACTCTCCAGGCCAGGAAACTTCCACCTGCCTGAAAGCAAAGACTTCTATCTGTGCCAGCCAAGGCAACCTCTACCTCCAACTGTCAGTTTAATCTTCCAACTGGGGTATAGAGAACTTCTAGTGCAAAAAGAAGCATCCTAACCCCTGACTTCAGACCTTCCATCTCCTACTGAACTTGTCCATTGAGGGAAGCAGAAGAGAAAAATTGGGGACTTTTTTCTCGTGCTCTATAGACACCACTTTTATGTCCTTCTGTATGGTTTTCCTGCTTCATCTCCAATGTTTGGAGGGAAAAGCAGAGTCTCTCATCTGATCATCTGACTCTATGTCTTCCATTTCATACTGCATTTGCCTCCAACCTCTGCTGGGAAGGGAAGTGGTACCTTCTCCTCAATGATGACCATTCTCATACCTAGTCATACCCTTCACATCTCACTGACTATCAATCATCACCCAAATCCCATTCCCTGCCCCCTATCAACCTAATATTTCATGGCTATCCCTCTCAACTCTCTCATCCCAAAGTGATGGAGGCTGGCAGTGGGCAATGAGAGGCAATAACAGGAGCCCTCATACTCTGAAATTTTGTATTTCTCACCAGTTAGCACTAGTTACAAAATATCAACTGAAAATCAGTGGTTTCGGTATGTCAAGTATGAATTGCAGAATCTGTTTTATTGATCCATTACCAGTTCTATATCATCGATCACTTGACCTGAATCTGTAATGTTCTATACTGGGCAACAGCCTTGTGCTTAATCTGCATCATTAATTACTCATATTGTTCTTTATTTCCTTTAATTCTGAACTGTAAGACATAATTATAGTGGTCCTCTGATGTACTGATCCCCTTCCCCACTCCCATCATTGAAGAAAACATTCTAGAAGCATAGCAAGCAACTCTCCCACGTTGACAAATGATGAGAAGGTGGACAATGGGGGGAACATAGGACTTACTAAGGATCCGGCCTGCCAGAAGGATCCCTCAAACCTGCTCATGCTCCTTATTCTCTAGGAAATATGCGTGAAACCCAGAACCATGCCTCTACCTGAATTTGGCCATGCCCATTTTCCAAAGTTTTTCAGGCTGTAGGGAGAAAAGGTAGAGATTACTCTGGAAGCTCCCAGACCCTCAATAAATATGCCAACCTTGATCCACACCTCAGCCTGCTACTGCACACCTGGGGCTGCTACTCCATTACCTATTGGGCTATTCCATCAGTTCCAGGGCTGCTACTCCAGCCTCTTTTGGGAAGGAGAATGGTACCCTCTACTCAAGGATGACCATTTCCTCACCTGCCTTATACTTCTGGGCTATGGAGCTGCTACTCCCCACCTAGAGAGTGGATATTCTATCAACTCCAGAGATGCTAATCTACTAGCCCCCAGACTAATCCATCAGCCCTAGGGCTACCTGATTAGCCTTCAGACTATTCTACCAGCTATTAGGCCAGGGTTCAGCAATGTATGGCTCTCAAGCTATATCTGGCTCTTTTGAGGGCCAGATATGGCTCTTTCTGCAGGAGCCATAAAGTCAATTTTTTTTTTCAGGCGCTGTTACAGGAGTGGAACTGTGAGCACTGTACGGCTCTCAAGAAATTACATTTTTTAAAATGTGGCGTTTATGGCTCTCACAGCCAAAAAGGTTGCCGACCCCTGTATTAGGCTATTTTGCCACCTTAAACCTCTTCTTCAAATAAAATTCTTTTCTTGCTTCTGGATTGAACAGTTTGAATCTCCCATTCTTAGGGAAGACCCTGATATGAACCTGAATGTGTCTGTCCCTCAATAGAAAGTTTAGCCAAATGCCACTCAGCCCTTTCACTGTACCTTCTGGAATGTCCTTTCCATAGACAACAAACTTCCCTTCATTTTTAATGTCTCCTCTCCCATTTCTTCCATCTGCTAATTATTACTAAAACATGCCTCCCCTGTGATGAGTCTCCCTGATCACCCTTTCTGTTGTGGGAGCTTGAGGTGAACCCCCAGGTTTTGGGAAGGGTAACTTTTGCAAGGTTGCAAGACTCTAAAAATTAGCTTAAAAATGAAAAGAGAAATTTATTAATTTAGAAACTAATGTTGAATCTGGCCAGGAGGACAGCATAGATGGCAAGCTGTCTTTTGGAAGAACAGAAGAGATGGAAAGCTTTCCCCCAGAGGTCATCAATTCTGGGTTTTTTATACTCTATACTACAGTGAAGACATGAGTAATACTCAGGCACAGTGTGGGGGGGCGGGGTTGGTCATCTGACTGGGGTCTGCCTGAAGACATAGGAGGTGGCCCTCATAGTTTAGGGGACAGACTGATGTCTGAGATACAACCCAGGGATATCAAGGTGTAGCCTGGAGGTGTATCTCTATGGCCATCTCAAACCTAAAGGAAGAATCCTCTCAGGATCTTATCAGATGTTTAGGGTTAGTAGCCACAAGGATGTAAGGGAGCAAAGGAATTTTTCTGCTTATAGTTTGCCTGAAATACTTCTATAATTTGGGGGTACACTGTCCCATGCCATTTCTAGTACAGACTGCACCTTCACTCATTCCCCTCAGCTCATTGCTCCAGGAAGGAGAATTGGAATACTTCTTGCTCCCCATTACCACTCCCATGTTCTCTCCCTACTTCCATCACTCAGTAACCTCTCTTCCTTTGAGATTCATGCTATTCACATTATCAACTTGAAATCTGGACACTACCAAGTTTACTCCTGCCCTTTGTAAAATACCAGTACCAGGCATACCTGTTTTGGGCTGAACTATAGACCTTAAACTGTTTGGAGACCCTAGTTTGGGTGAGATTAGTAGACAGAGTCTAATGTTTATTTGTTTTAGAAGCTTCTCCCATTGTATTGAAATCCTCTCTCTTAGTTTGATCCTTTTCTTTGTGTTCATTATAGTGGACCCCTCCCTGATATCCTAGCTGCAAGCCTCTTTGCAGCCTGCTTGCAGTTTGTCTGTTTGCTTGCTGTACCAAATTCTCCAGAAGGTGTATACATTCCCCAAAATTTTATTGTTCCTCGGAGGATGACCTAGGGGAGTTATACTCTCAGAGATACTGGACACTATCTCTTTCCTGATTAAAGACTTGGTTTTTCTATTTTAATAGTTCTGTGTTTTTTCCAAGTTAAACAATATCTACCACCAAATTAAAATCCTAATAACCATTGCCTACAACCTTCCCTGTCTCCTACCCCACCCAGGTCATACTGCTTCCTTCTTCAGTGAATTCCCTATCCAGCTCCCAATTTTTCTCTTCTCCCCAACTCTTTCCCTCATACTAGGCGACTTTGACATACATACTGATTCTCCCTCAAACACTCTAACCATTCAGTTCCTCAACCTATTGACTTTTGGTGAGCTACTCCTATATGGCATCTCATCTTGCCACACTAACAAATGTTCAAGATTTCGGAAATCTCCCTATCCAATTATACATAATCTATTAGCTTTTCACCTCTCCCTCTGCCTTCTGCTACAAACCTTACTCTTCATTCACACCATGACTTCTGATCTCTTGAGCCCTCAGTTTTCTACCAGGTCATCTCCTCTACACTAATCATTCTCTCCTCTTTTCCCCATTTTGACCCCTAGTGAACCAATTCAGCTCTATACTTCCCCCTCAATTGAGTACCTAGCCAATTTATATCACTGATTATGCCCACCGAAACCTCAGCCTTGGACCACCATTTGTCACCTTCACTCCTACACACATGCTGCTGAACAAAGATAGAAAAAATATCACAACCTTTCTAATTGGATCCACTACAAATGAAACTCCATCTCTCAGCACTGTATGTTTTTTCTGACTTCCCCCAAGCCTGGAAAGTTCTCCCTCTTATGCTCTGACTACTGACCACCCCGGATTCCTTTAAGTCCCATCTAAAGTCCTCTCTTCTATAGGAAGCCTTTCCCAAACTCTCTAAATTCTAGTGTTTTCCCTGATTAAATTATTTCCTATTATATATATAATACGTATTTATATATATAATACGTATATATATGCATATATATACGTATTATATATATACACACATATATATCTTGCTTTTATAATTATTTGTTTGCAAGTTGTCAGTCTTACTAAATTGTAAGCTCCCTAGCTTCCTTTAAGTCCCAAATACAATCCTATCTTCTAATTCCTGTTTATCTTATACATATCTTCCTTTGAATATATTTGTCTTCAAATTCTGTCCTATTAGATTGTAAGTACCTTGAGGGCAAAGATTATCTTTACCTATCTTTGTATCTCCAGTTTTTAAATAAACATTTATTGACTTAATCACTGTTAGAGGTTGGAGTTGGTCCAACTATCCCGAAAAGTAATTTGGAATTATTCTAAGAAAGGGACTAAAATGTCCATACTCAGAGATTCTACCGCTAGGCATGTAAGACATGACAAAAAAAAAAAAAAAAGCCAAATATTGATAGTACTTGCCAATTTATTGCCACATTTTTTGTAGTAGTGACATGGGCATTGTGCAGAAATGGCAGGGACTCCATGCCCCTTAACTCAGGCAGGTTAACAGGGAAATTCCCTTTCCCCTTCCTGCCCTAGTGACTCCCGAGGCAAAGACCATTATCCTTGGACTTGCTTTAAGTTGAGATAGACAAAAGAGATATACCTCCGGCCCCTATGGGTCTCAGACAGACATCCTTCTCCCTTCTTCCCCCCCTTACCCCCCCTTTCCCCGGTACCCACTGAATGCCTGAGTGCAAGGAGTCATGTCCACACTACTGGAAAGAATATAAAAAGCCCAGAACTGGGGGACTCGGGGAGCAGCCTCCCATGGCTGTTCCATTCATGCTGTCTTGCTGGCCATTAATCCTATCTTACTAATAAATCTTTCTTTTTACTTTTAAGCTAAGCTTGGAGTCCTCTCATTCTTGAGAAAGGTTTCCTTCCCGAACCCAGGGTTTTACCATTTGCACCCCCATAACAGTAGCAAATAACTGGAAACAAAGTAGCTAAACAAGTTGTGGAAGATAAATGTATTAGGATATTACTCTATGTCATCATAAGAACTTCTGTCAATTATTTTGCCAGAATCAAGATATCTATGGCATTCTTCCCATCTATAATTCTACTAGCTTCTGTAAAAAAAAAAAAAAAAAAAATGAGGTTAGAGAGGCATGACTGAATGAATGCTTAATAAATTTATGCCAGCTCCCAGCAATAACTACTCCCTATTCTAACACCTTGGTTATCCTTTCATCTTGCCAATGTTTATCTTTTTTTTTTTAAAACCCTTTACCTTCCTTCTTGGAGTCTATACTGTGTATTGGCTCCAAGACAAAAGAGTGGTAAGTGATAAGCAATGGGGGTCAAGTAACTTGCCCAGGGTCACACAGCTAGGAAGTGTCTTAGGCCAGATTTGAACCTAGGACCTCCCATCTCTAGGCCTGGCTCTCAATCCACTGAGCTACCCAGCTGCCCCACAATGTTTATCTTTTAAACCTGAATTCATAGCATTGTCCATACATCCCCAATGATTTCTTCCTTCTACTGTATTTCATTTTTTAGAACATATTTTCCTTCCTATCCTTTGAAGTCTCCTTTTTCTAGCTCAGTGGATTGAGAACCAAGTCTGGCGTCTGGAGTCAGGAGATCCTGGGTTCAAAATCTGGCCTCAGGGCAGCTGGGTAGCACAGTGGATTGAGAGTCAGGCCTAGAGACAGGAGGTCCTAGCTTCAAATCCAACCTCAGACACTTCCCTGCTGTGTGACCCTGGGTCACTTGACCCCCATTGCCCATCCTTACCACTCTTCCACCTATGAGACAATACCCAGAAGTTAAGGGTTTAAAAAAAAAACCTGGCCTCAGACACTTCCTACCTGTGTAACCCTGGGTAAGTCACCTAAACCCAGTTTGCCTTTTTCCTTATCTGTCCAATGATCTGGAAAAGGAAATTGCAAACTACTCCAATATCTTTGCCAAAACTTAGAATAGATTCATGAAGAGTTGGACACATCTGAAAAGGACAAAACAACAACAAAGGATCAGATATATAGAGCTACAGGAATGTAATGGCCATCTGCTCCAGCCTGTTATTTTAAAGAGTAGAAACTTGAGGCTACTAAAAATTAAATGCTTTGTCAAAGATCACACAGGTAGTAAGCAACAAATTTGGATCCAGATTCTTTCTCTAAATCCAGCACTTTCCACTACTCTGTACTGATTCTTGTAACTGTATTACTTCTAAGTAGTTTAAACTTTATTGCAGATGACAGGGAGATGGACTAGATTTATGGTTTAAGGAACTCCTGCAAGAGGAAACTCTCTCTAACAATGCAAGTTGGCACCTTCCTTACAACTCCATAGTTTGGGGGAAGTGGATAGACCTGGAGCCAGGAAGATCTGAGATCAAAACCAGCCTCAGATATTTACTATCTATGTACCTTTTTTGCTTCGCTTGATGGGGATAATAATAGAACCTACCTCTCAGGTATATCGTGAGGCTTGAATGAGATAATAATTGTAAAGCATTTAGCACAGTGCTTGGCACATAGTTAACATATAATGTTATTAATTAATAATAATTTAATATATAATAGATGTTTGTGTTGTATGTTATATAATAAAATATGTGTTTTATGTTATATATTTATGGGATATACATATAATATACTTTTATATTGTGTGTTAAATATATCAACAATTAATATATTAATAATACTATATAAATATGTAAGCATTATATATAGCATATAACTATATAAATGTTTGCTATTATTATTATTATTATTATTTAAGAGCTTCCCAGAACAGTAAGAGGTAAAATGACTTGCCCAAGGTAATACAGACAGTATACATCCAATGGGCTAGACTTGAATCCATCCTTTTTTGGTTTGGGGGCTGTCTCTCTACCTATCCCCCTAGCTGCTTTTTCTATTGCAGATTAAATATTACCAAATAGAGGCAACTGTTTTCATAACTAGGTAATTCTACTTAAATAATTATAGCTGCTTGCCTGTCAATAAAATACCAATATCATCAAAAACAACCGTCTGCTTTTACCTGCAGTCTTTCCCAGCATCAGTTTTTTCCAATGAGTCCTGTTTTCTCATTATGTGACCAAAGTAGTTAAGCTTCAGCTTTAGTATTTGTCCTTCCAATGAATAGTCTGAATTAATTTAGAGTATTGACTGATTTAATCTCCTTCCTGTCCAAGGGATTCTTCAAAGTCTTCTCCAGCACCAAAATTTGAACACATCAATTCTAACAGCTCTTGGCTTTCCTTACAGTTCAAATGTCATCAGACAGTACTACTGAAAAAAAAAACATAACTTTTCAAGTTATAATTATATAAAATATGATCATTGGTTCTAGCCCAATGGAAGCATATAGTGAGAACTCAAGAAATGATACCACCTGAGGGGAAATTCATTTTTCAGACTTACTGGATCTGACTGAATTCAATTTGAAGAACAATAGTAACCTTGAAGATTTTTTCCCTTTAGCTTTATAATACTAAAAAGGGGAGCATCCCCCAATTTGCTTCATTCCTTTGGGTTTGGTTGGTCTTTAACTTTCTTTGACTACAGTATTTGATCATACAGTACTTCAAGAGTTGAGTACAAGTTAAATCCAGCAATTGAGTCAATGTATTTGTGAAGTAGATGAGTCATTGAAGGAACACTGCAAAATGCTCGAGGAGCACTTAGAGAATTATTTCAGCTATTTTAAAGCAGAGGTGTAAACATTGGCAAGTCCTGTGGGATAGAAAATCCATTTTAGCCTGTTACAGAATTGGAGAAAGCCAAAGGGAGAATAAGAACACTTTAAGGTAGAGCTTTTGGTTTGGCCTTCTTTTTAATGAGACAGAAAAAAGATTATTTTAATAACTTACATTTTCAAAATGCTTTATGGTTTATAAATATATTCATATATATCAATTCATTTGAGCCTCCTAAGAATTCTGTGAGGTAAACAGAACAGGTTATTATTGTTCCCATTTTATAGATGAAGAAACAAAGGCTAAAAAGTTCCATGACTTGCCTAACTTCACATAGCTAGTAAATAGCTTAGCCTGAACTTGGACAAACCAGGTTTTCTGACTCCAGGTCCAATCCTTTTTTGTATCACACCTCCATGCTTCAATATGTAGTTATAATAATTTAAATAGCTGACATGTTTAATTCAAGGTTGTAATTAGTTTCTTCCTTGCTACAAATGGATTTATATTCCTATTGGCCAGTCTCAAATCCAAACGAGTTAAGATTTTTTAAAAAATGTTCAAAACCATGTGTTTTGTTATAGAAGGAAAAAATGACTAATGATAGAATTCGTTTCCTCTTTTATATTTTTGAGAAAGAAAAATAAACAGTAGGTAGATAGTCATTTGAACAGAACAATGTGGCACTATGTGTAGCTGGATTGACATTATTTTCTCAACCCCATTATCCTTCAAACCTGAAAAACAGGTCATTAGATATGAGTGGGAAGAAAGAAGTGTGACATACCAGACCAAAGTGGTTTGTGTAGCAATTGAGTAGGGAAAATCATAGTGATAGAAAAGGGACCTCTAATTTCATCAGTGTAGGGAACCCTGAGGTGAAGAAACTCCCTCTGCCAATTCAGATCAGAACCTTCCAGTCTTAGAGAGTGGCCTAGAACCCTGTGAAGTTATTATTCCTTGCTTAAGATTAAATAGCCAGTAGGGATTAGAGGTGGAACTTGGACTCAGGTCCAGGTCTTCCTGGCTCTGAAGTTCACTTTTTACCATGGACAAAACAAAGGCCAAAATGAGCATGATAGGCAAAGGAAAAGATATTCTGTCCAACTCATTCCACTTTTGTTCCTATTTCCTTGGGTTCTTGGTGTGCTTCCATTTGTTTTGAAGACATGATTCATCATGTTAACAATAATTACCATGCAAACAGGTCGAAGTGATGGTTTTATTTTAAAATAGTTATAATATTTACCAAGTAACTTTCCCTTTTTTATTTAAACCATTACCTTCTGGGCAACTAAGTGGCTAAGTGGATTGAGAGCTAGGCCTAGATATGGGAGGTCCTGGCCTCTGACCTCACACACACATACATATTTCCTTCCTAGACCAAAGGAAAGAGTTTTTTAAAAAACAAAAAAGAACGACCAGGGGGAAAAAAACAACAAACCTTATCCTTTGTTGTAGAATTGGCACCAAGTACAGGTTTCAAGGCTGAATAGTAGTAAGGTTATTACTTCATTCTCTGAGCCTCAGGGTCTTTATCTCTAAAGTGACCCAAAGAGATAATAAGGAAAAATACTTGCACAAAAATATTCAAAGCCACACTCTCTGTGGTGGGAAAAAATTGGAAAATGAGGGGTGTCCCTTGATTGGGGAATGGCTGAACAAACTGTGGTATCTCTTGGTGATAGAATACTATTGTGCTGAAAGGAATAATGAACTGGAGGAATTCCATGTGAACTGGAACAACCTCCAGGAATTGATGCAGAGTTAAAGGAGCAGAACCAGGAAAACATTGTGCACAGAGTCTGATACACTGTGGCACAATTGAATGTAACAGACTTTTCTACAAGCAGCAATGCAATGATCCAGGACAATCCAGAGGTACTTATGAGAAAGAATGCTATCCGCATCCAGAGAAAGAACCATGGGAGCAGAAACACAGAAGAAAAGCATATGATTGATCACATAGTTCCATGGGGATTACTATTACAAATATGAATAGCATGGAAATAAGTTTTGAACAATGATACATGTATAACCCAGTGGAACTGCTTGTCAGCTCCGGGAGGGGGGACAGAAGAGGAGGGGAATCATGAATCATGTAACCATGAGAAATATTCTAAATGAAAAAAAAAATTTTTTAAGAAATTGACAGGCTTAGATTAGAAAATCTCTAAGCTCCCTTTGGGCTCTAAATTGATTATCTGATGCCATCTCCTTATTAGTTTCAGCATTCCCCTTGATCATGTCATTTTATGGGGATGGGGAAAACTCAATCAGATTAAAGGATAAAGCTTTTGTTTGGGACCTTGATTAGTCCAATGAATTATAATTCTGTGACATATAAATTGTTTCTGATTTTTTGTTTGGGGCTTTTTCCCCCCTAAGAAAAGTTTTGTCTCCAAGCAAGAGTAAGGCTTAAAGAAATTCAGATCATATCACAAAATTCCATACCTTTCATTTTAGAGATAATAAAACTGAGACCCAGAGAAGAGATTTGACTTCATAGTAATTATTGTTTCCTGATAGCATCATCTTGGTTTGACACTGATCTGAGAAAGGAGAGGGAGAAATATTGCATAAGTTCTTTTAAAAAAAATTCTTCTCCAAGAGAGTAACACTTTCATTTTCATTATCAGGTTTGGAAAAGGACATTGGAATGGGTAGGCACAGGGGCAACTAGGTAGCACAATGCATAGAGCACCAGACTGGAGTTAGGAAGACATAGGTGCAAATTTGACCTCAGACACTTCTTAGTTGTCTGGGAAAGTCACAACCCCATTTACTTAGCCCTTGCCCTTCTGTCTTAGAGAACATGACTAGGATAGAAAGCAAGGGTTAGAAAATGAAAAAATAAAGGAAGGCACACAACTTGGTGGTTAGACTGGAAAGTAGTCTTTACAAATACTGGATAATATATAAATAATATACAAATACTGGGAAGGAAAGTCAAGCATAGCTAGATCCTTCCTGAGATAGCAGGTCAAGAGAAGAAGTCACCAATCAGGACAGTGAGGATCTAGGATATAAGAATTAAAAGGAAATTTTTAAAATAATGAATATGTGTTTATTTTTACAAGCATTTATACTGTCACTCTCATTTTCTCCCATCCCCCATTGAACAACAGCTACAATAACAAAAAGAAGAAAAATAAAATTCACCTTATAAATATGCATAATATACAGAATGAATTCCTACATTGGCCACATCCCAAAATGTAAGTCTCTTTCTACATTTTAAGTTCATCACTTCTCTGGGAAGAATGGTACAGTATATTTTATTTTTAGCCTCCTGAACTCATGGTATTTATCATTGTGTTGATCAGAATTCTAAAGTCTTTCAAAGTTGTTTTTCGCTATAATATTGTTTATATATGTATGTATGTATGTATTTGAGTATAAAGTTCTGCCCAATTCATTCTGCATCAGTTCATAAAAATCTTAGGAGTCTTTTTTTCTTTCCCAAAATTTCAATTTATCATTTCTTATGGCACAACAATATTCTATTCTACCCATACTACATAATCTGTTTAGCCATTTCCCTATAACAAAACACCACTCTATTTCCATTTATTTTTATTTAATTTCTTTTGGGGCTACTCTGAAATGAGCTCCTGTAGATATTTTTTAAACATTTATTAATATTCATTTTTAACATGTTTACATGCTTCATGCCCCTACTTTCCCCTTCACCCCCCGCTCTCCCTCCACCAATGGCCGACGCACATTTCCACTGGTTGTAACGTGTCCTTGTTCAGGGCCTATTTCCAAATTGTTGTTAGTTGCATTGGTGTGGTAGTTTCGATCTACATCCCCAATCATGTCCGCCTCAACCCATGCGTTCCAGCAATTGTTTATCTTCTATGTTTCCTCTCCTGCAGTTCTTCCTCTGAATGTGGGTAGCGTTCTTTACCATAAATCCCTCCTGTAGATATTTTTGTTCATATTAGTCATTTTCGGTCTTTCTTTGATCTCTTTGAGGTATGTCTAGTAGTGGCATAGCTAGGTCAAAGGGTTTATAACTTTGGGGGCATAGACACAACTTGCATTTCAGAAAGTAGAGAACAATTCATTGTAACACCAAAAGTGCACTGATATGCCTTTTTTAACTATGGGAGATACTCTATTCAAGATCAGAGTAACTCTTAGATCAGAACTGAACTAATAGAAGCTTAGAGGGCAAAGATATCAAATACAGAACACTGAAGTAACACAGAGAATAGAGTACTGGACTGGGGTCAAGAAGACTCTTCCTGAGTTCAATCTGGTCTCAGATACTTACTAGCTAGGTGACCCTGGGTAAGTCACTTAATCCAGTTTGTTTCCATTTCCTCATCTGTAAAATGAGCAAGAGAAGGAAATGGGAAACCAATTCTAGTGTCTTTGCCAAGAAAACTCCAAATGGGTCACAATGAGTTGGACATGTCTGAAAAATGACTGTCTGCTTAGTGCTTATAAGCAGCAGGAAGACCAAGATACCACTGACCCCTGCTTTGACCATTAAGGAAGACCAAGGTCTCCACCTCAAAGCCCTTCTTCCACTTTCATTATTCAAGATTCATTGAGTCTTTGAGTTCAGTCATTTTTGTCTCCTCTTATTTAGAGACTGATAAATCAACCATTTGTAAAAACTTCTATAGATTCAACTATAAAGTGTTTGTTTTTTTTCTTTTTAATTCTTGTCTTTCTTCTGTCTCAGAATCTATACTGTGTAATGGCTCCAAGACAGAAGAGTGGTAAGGGCTAGGCAAGTGGGATTAAGTGACAAGGTCATAATGTTAGGAAGTGTCTGAGGCTACATTCAGACCCCAGGCCTTCTCTCTCTAGACCTGGCTCTCTATTTACTGGGCCACTTTGCTGCCCTCAAAGTATTTGTTGAAGAAATAAACAACAATTTATCTAGCTGAAGGAATAGTCAACTCTCAGGTTTTCCCCATGTGCCTCTCTAATAAAAATTGTGATACTACCTAAATTAATGCTATACCAATCAAATGATCAAACAGATATTTTATAGAACTCCATAAACTTCCTTTTAAAATTCATTTGGAAAAATAAAAGCTCTAGAAAATTAAGGGAAATATTGAAAAGAAGTAGGAATGAAAGAATAATAATACTTCCATACCTCAAACTCTATCCACATCATATACCACAAACATCCTAAATGCATGTGACTTTAATATCAAAGATCAATCCACTTAAAAAATTAAAAGGTCAATCAAAAATAGTACTACTAGACCCCACTGATTTGATTTAGAGGTCCTATAACTCTTACTAACAAACTACTTAGGCTGAATCTCCTTTCCCTGGTCAATTGGCCAATCAGCAAGCATATATTAACTAACTATATTAAAATACTATGTGCCAGACCCTAAGCAAAGCTGTGGGGATACACGTATAAGGGAGAGACATGAGGAGGTCCCAGAATCCATACTGATTACTAGAATTTTTATTCTAGTTCGTCTTATGAAGCAATGAAATATCACTTTTAAAAATTAGCCCTTAATAAAAAAAAAAAAGAAAGAAAAGAAAAACTGAGAAAGCCAGAAAGATGGCTCCCTTGTTCAGCACAGTGAAGTAGATAAAGAGCTAAAAACAGTGCTTATGTTCTCTCTCTGTCTCTCTGTCTCCCTACCTCTCCTTCCACTCTCTCCTTCTCCTTCCTCCCCTTTCTTCCTCCCACCTTCATTTTTTCATTTCTCTTTTCAGGACTCTCCAAGTCACCCTCCCATCTCTAAAAATCACGTGATAGTCCCTTCCCTAGGTAGATGAGCAATAATTCAAAATTCCAGCAGTATGACACTATTCTAGGGCAGATGAGATGGTAAGACGAAGACACAAAAACAGTCCCTGCCTCAATTTCAGGAACATATTCCTTCAGGTAAGCTTCATTCATTCCTCCCCTTCCCCTATCTGACTCTTTTTTATCTTTCCAATGTGCCTTCTGAACCATTCATATCATTAACAGCCCTTCCTTTTAGTTCTGTGCCCTACTCTATATTTCTTTTTGTCTGTTTTTATTTAATTTTCTATTTATATGTTATTCCTTCCAAGAGAAAATAAATTTCTTGAGAGCAAGAACTGTTTCATTTTCTTGTTTTGTATCTCCAGTAACTAGTAACAATTCTTTTTTTTCTTTTTTTTTTTTTACATTTATTAATATTCATTTTTAACATGGTTACATGATTCATGCTCCTCCTTTCCCCTTCAACCCCC